>NC_069503.1:898818957-899068957 GCF_027579735.1 Bombina bombina
CTCTGTCTCTCTTCCTCCCCCTCTGACTCTCTCATCCCTTATGTGTCTCTCTCTAACCCTCTGTGTGTGATTGTGTCTCTCTCTTTCTCTAACCCTCTGTGTGTGATTGTGTCTCTCTCTTTCTCTAACCCTCTGTGTATGATTGTGTCTCTCTCTTTCTCTCTAACCCTCTGTGTGTGATTGTGTCTCTCTCTTTCTCTCTAACCCTCTGTGTGTGATTGTGTCTCTCTTTCTCTCTCTCTGTGCGATTGTGTCTCTTTCTCTAACCCTCTGTATGTGATTGTGTCTCTCTCTCTAACCCTCTGTATGTGATTGTGTCTCTCCCTTTGTGTAGGATTGTCTCTTTCTCTCTCTCTAACCCTCTGTATTATGATTGTGTCTCTTTTTCTCTCTCTAACCCTCTGTGTGTGATTGTGTCTCTTTCTCTAACCCTCTGTATGTGATTGTGTCTCTCTCTCTCTCTAACCCTCTGTATGTGATTGTGTCTCTCTCTCTAACCCTCTGTGTGTGATTGTCTCTCTTTCTCTCTCTCTAACCCTCTGTGTGAGATTGTGTCTCTCTTTCTCTAACCCTCTGTGTGTGATTGTGTCTCTCTCTCTTACCCTCTGTGTGAGTGTGTGTGTGATTGTGTCTCTCTCTCTTTCTCTCTAGCCCTCTGTGTCTCTCTCCTCCCCCCCCCCGAGTGCTTTTCTGTGTTTCTGTCTACCTTTAATTTATCTTATTAATGAATTGGTAGTGCCATCTGATGGTGTGGCTTTATTTAAAGGGGTGGGGTCAAGCGCCCCACCATCTTTAAATTTCACCAGCCGCCACTGGATCAAGACATTTTTATATTTACTGAATAATGAAGGAATCTATAAGAATAATTTGCAGCATTAAAGTAAAAAGTATGTTTTAAACATTTTAATGGGCCTGGATTTTTAGATCTCATAATCAGAGCAAGCATTTTGTTATCTGGCAAGAGTTTCTGTTACAATCCTTTAGACTAAAATCAGATGTTTACTAAGTTGACCAGTTTTCCAAAACACCATTTAAAAGGGACATGAAACCCATATGTTTTCTTTCATGATTTAGAAAGAGCATGCAATTTTAAATAACTTTCCAATTTACATATAATATCTAATTTTCTTCATTCTTTTGATATCCTTTGTTGAAAATAATTTCTAAATATGCTCAGTAGCTGCTGATTGGTGGCAGCACATAGATACCTCATGTGATTGGCTCACCCATGTGCATTGCTATTTCTTCAACAAATAACACATATATACATACACATATATATATATACATACATACATACATACACATACACACATACATACACAGTATCTCACAAAAGTGAGTACACCCCTTACATTTTTGTAAATATTTAATTAGATCTTTTCATGTGACAACACTGAAGAAATGACACTTTGCAACAATGTAAAGTAGTGAGTGTACAGCCTGTATAACAGTGTAAATTTGATGTCCCCTCAAAATAACTCAACACAGCCATTAAAGGGACACTGAACCCAAATTTTTTATTTAAGGATTCAGATAGAGCATGCGATTTTAAGCAACTTTCTAATTTACTCCCATTATCAATTTTTCTTCGTTCTCTTGCTATCTTTATTTAAAAAAGAAGGCATCTAAGCTTTTTTTTTTGTTTAGAACTCTGAACAGCACTTTTTATTGGTGGATGAATTTATCCGCCAATCAGCAAGGACAACCCAGGTTGTTCACCAAAAATGGGCCGGCATCTAAACTTACATTCTTGCATTTCCAATAAAGATACCAAGAAAATGAAGAAAATTTGATAATTGGAGTAAATTAGAAAGTTGCTTAAAATTTCATGCTCCATCTGAATCACGAAAGAAAAAAATGTGGGTTCAGTGTCCCTTTAAATGTCTAAACCATTGGCAACAAAAGTGAGTACACCCCTAAGTGGAAATGTCCAAATTGGGCCCAATTAACCATTTTCCTTCCCTGGCGTCATGCGACTCTTAGTGTTACAAGTTCTCAGGCATGAATGGGGAGCAGGTGTGTTAAATTTGGTGTTATCGCTCTCACACTCTCTCATAATGGTCATTGAAAGTTCAACATGGCCCCTCATGGTAAAGAACTCTCTGAGGATCTGAAAAAAAAATTGTTGCTCTACATAAAGATGGCCTAGGCTATAAGAAGATTCCCAAGACCCTTAAACTAAACAGCAGCACGGTGGGCAAGACCATACAGTGGTTTCACAGGACAGGTTCCACTCAGAACAGGCCTCGCCATGGTCGACCAAAGAAGCTGAGTGCACATGCTCAGCATCATATCCAGAGGTTGTCTTTGTGAAATAGACGTATGAGTGCTGCCAGCAGTGCTGCAGAGGTTGAAGGGGTGGTGGATCAGCCTGTCAGTGCTCAGACCAAACGCTGCACACTGCATCTAATTGGTCTGCATAGCTGTCGTTCCAGAAGGAAGCCTCTTTTAAAGATGATGCACAAGAAAGCCCGCAAACAGCTTGCTGAAGACAAGCAGACTAATGACATGGATTACTGAAACCATGTCCTGTGGTCCGATGAGACCAAGATAAACTTATTTGATTCAGATGGTGTCAAGCGTGTGTGGCGGCAACCAGGTGAGGAGTAAAAAACATAATTTATGCTTACATGATAAATTTATTTCTCTTGTGATGTATCGCGTCCACGGATTCATCCTTACTTGTGGGATATTCTTCTCCCCTACAGGAAGTGGCAGAGAGAGCACCCACAGCAGAGCTGCCTATATAGCTCCCCCCTTAGCTCCACCCCCCAGTCATTTGACCGAAGGCTAGGAAGAAAAAGGAGAAACTATAGGGTGCAGTGGTGACTGAAAGTTTTAAAAATAAAAATATGCCTGTCTTAATAAACAGGGCGGGCCGTGGACTCGATACATCACAAGATAAATAAATTTATCAGGTAAGCATAAATTATGTTTTCTCTTGTAAGATGTATCGAGTCCACGGATTTATCCATACTTGTGGGATACCAATACCAAAGCTTTAGGACATGGATGAAGGGAGGGACAAGACAGGGACAAGACAGGGACCTTAAACGGAAGGCACCACTGCTTGTAGAACCTTTCTCCCAAAAAATAGCCTCCGAAGAAGCAAAAGTATCAAATTTGTAAAATTTGGAAAAAGTATGAAGCGAAGACCAAGTCGCCGATTACAAATCTGTTCAACAGAAGCCTCATTTTTAAAAGCCATGTGTAAGCCACAGCTCTAGTAGAATGAGCAGTAAATATTTCAACCTTCTGACCTCTCTGCTTACCAGAATAAACAACAATGAAAATGTTTGACGGAAATCTTTAGTTGCTTGTAAGTAGAACTTTAAAGCACGAACCACATCAAGATTGTGCAACAGACATTCCTTCTTTGAAGGATAAGAACACAGTGAAGAAACAACAATCTCTTGATTGATATTCTAATTAGAAACAACCTTAGGAAGAAACCCAGGTTTGGTACGCAAAACCACCTTATCTGCATGGAAAATAAGATAAGGGGAATCATACTGTAAAGCATATAGCTTCAGAAACTCTTCGAGCCGAAAAGATAGCTACTAAAAACAAAACTTTCCAAGATAGAAGCTTAATATCCATGGAATGCATAGGTTCAAACGGAGCCCCTTGAAGAACTTAAAGAACTAAATTTAGGCTCCATGGCGGAGCAACAGGTTTAAACACAGGCTTGATTCAGACCAAAGCCTGACTAAATGCCCGAACGTCTGGGACATCTGCCAGAAGTTTGTGTAGAAGAATAGACAAAGCAGATATTTGTCCTTATAAGAAACTAGCTTATAATCCCTTCTCCAAACCTTTTTGGAGAAAAGACAATATTCTAGGAATCCTAATCTTACTCCACAAGTAACCTTTGGATTCACACCAATAAAGATATTTGCGCCAAATCTTATGATAGATCTTCCTGGTGACAGGCTTTCTAGCCTGAATCAGGGCATCAATGACAGACTCAGAGAAACCACGCTTTGATAGAATCAGGCATTCCATCTCCAAACAGTCAGACGCAGAGAAATTAGATTTGGATGCGTGAACAGACCTTGGATTAGAAGGTCCCGCCTCATTGGCAGAGTCCATGATAGAACCGAGGACATGTCCACTAGGTCTGCATACCGAGTCCTGCATGGCCACGCAGGTGCTATCAGAATCACCGAAGCTCTCTCCTGCTTTATTCTGGCAACCAGACGCAGAAGGAGAGGAAATACATAGGCCAGATTTAAGGACCAAGGCACTGCTACAGCATCTATCAGTACCGCCTTGGGATCCCGGGACCTGGACCCGTAACGAGGAAGTTTGGCATTATGAAGGGATGCCATCAGATCCAATTCTGATGTGCCCCATAGCTGAATCAGTTGGGCAAATACCTCCGGATGGAGTTCCCACTCCCCTAGATGAAAAGTCTAACGACTTAGGAAATCCGCCTCCCAGTTCTCTACTCCTGGGATGTGGATTGCTGAGAGATGGCAAGAGTGATCCTCTGCCCATCGGATTATTTTGGTTACCTCCATCATCGCTAGAGAACTCCTTGTTCCTCCTTGATAATTGATATAAGTTACAGTCGTGATGTTGTCCGAATGAAACCTGATTAATTTGGCCGCAGCAAGCTGAGGCCACGTCTGAAGCGCATTGAATATCGCTCTCAGTTCTAGAATATTTATCGGGAGAAGAGATTCCTCCCGAGACCATAAGCCCTGTGCTTTCAGGGAGTTCCAGACTGCACCCCAGCCTAGCATCTGTCATTACAATGAGCCACTCTGGCCTGCGGAAACACATTCCCTGAGACAGGTGGTCCTGAGACAACCACCAGAGAAGAGAATCTCTGGTCTCCTGGTCCAGATGGAGTTGAGGAGACAAATCTGCATAATCCCCATTCCTACTGTTTGAGCATACATAGTTGTAGAGGTCTGAGGTGTAGGCGGGTAAAAGGAACTATGTCCATTGCCGCTACCATGAGTCCGATTACCTCCATATACTGAGCCACTGATGGCCGAGGAATGGAATGAAGAGCTCGGCAAGTGGATAAGAGTTTTGATTTTCTGACCTCCGTCAGAAATATTTTCATTTCTACCGAGTCTATCAGAGTCCCTAGGAAGGAAACTCTTGTGAGAGGGAAGAGAGAACTCTTGTTTATGTTCACCGTCCACCCGTGAGATCTCAGAAAAGCCAACACAATGTCCGTGTGAGACTTGGATAGCTGGAAAGTTGCCGCCTGAATTAAGATGTCGTCCAGATAAGGCTCCACTGCTATGCCCCGTGGTCGTAGAACCGCCAGAAGGGACCCTAGCACCCTTGTGAAAATTCTGTGAATAGGGATGTGTAGATACGCATCCTTTAAGTCCACGGTGGTCATATATTGACCCTCCTGGATCAGAGGTAGAATAGACCGAATAGTCTCCATTTTGAATGATGGAACTTTGAGGAACTTGTTTAGAATTTTGAGATCCAAGATTGATCTGAAAATTCCCTCTTTTTTGGAAACCACAAACAGGTTTGAGGAAAATCCTTGCCCCTGTTCCTCTTTTGGGACTGGGCGAATCACCCCCATGGTATGAAGGTCTTCCACACAGCGTAAGAACGCCTCTCTCTTTGTCTGGTTTACAGACAATCGAGAAATGTGAAAAGTCCCCCTTGGAAGAGAGCCTTTGAATTCCAGAAAATATCCCTGGGACACAATTTCTAAAGCCCAGGGATCGTGAACATCTCTTTCCCAAGCCTGAGCGAAGAGAGAGAGTCTGCCCCCTACTAGATCTGGTCCTGGATTGGGGGCTACCCCTTCATGGTGTCTTAGAGGCAGCTGCAGGCTTCTTGGCCTGTTTACCCTTGTTCCAAGCCTGGTTAGGTCTCCAGACTGACTTGGATTGGGCAAAATTCCCCTCTTGCTATGCAGCAGAGGAAGCTGAAGCGGGACCACTCTTGAAATTATGAAAGGAACGAAAATTATTTTGTTTGGTCCTCATCTTATTTGATCTATCCTGAGGGAGGGCATGACCTTTCCCTCCAGTGATGTCTGAAATAATCTCTTTCAGTTCAGGCCCGAATAGGGTCTTTCCTTTGAAAGGGATGTTCAAAAGTTTAGTTTTAGATGACACATCAGCAGACCAGGATTTAAGCCATAACGCCCTGTGGGCTAAAATGGCAAAACCTGAATTATTTGCCGCTAATTTAGCCAGTTGAAAAGCGGCATCTGTAATAAAAGAATTAGCCAATTTAAGGGCCTTTATGCTGACCAAAAATTTCTTCTAATGGAGTCTCCATCTGAAAAGCCTCTTCTAGAGCCTCAAACCAGAAAGCAGCTGCAGTAGTTGCAGGAACAATGCACGCAATAGGTTGAAGAAGAAAACCTTGATGAACAAAAAATTTCTTGAGGAGACCCTCTAATTTTTTATCCATATGATCTTTGAAAGCACAACTGACTTCAATAGGTATAGTTGTATGCTTAGACAGAGTAGAAATAGCTCCCTCCACCTTAGGAACGGTCTGCCACGAGTCCCTCATGGTGTCAGATATGGGAAACATTTTCTTAAAAAAACAGGAGGGGGAATGAACGGAATACCTGGTCTATCCCACTCCTTAGCAATAATATTCACAATCCTCTTAGGGACTTGGAAAAAAACATCAGTGTAAACAGGAACCTCTAAGTATTTATCCATCTTACACAATTTCTCTGGGACCACTATAGGGTCACAATCATCTAGAGCCGCTAATACCTCCCTGAGAAATAAGTGGAGGTGGTCAAGCTTAAATTTAAAGGCCGTCAAATCAGAATCTGTCTGAGGAAGCGTCTTTCCTGAATCAGAAATTTCTCCCTCAGATAACAAATCCCTCACCCCTACCTCAGAGCATTGTGAGGGCATATCAGATACGGCTACTAAAGCATCAGACTGCTCAGCATTTTTCCTTAACCCAGAGCTGTCCCGCTTTCCTTGTAAACCAGGCAGTTAGGATAAAACCTCTGTGAGAGTTGTATTCATAACTGTGGCCATGTCTTGTAAAATAAATGAATTTGACGCAATAGAGGTACTTGGCGTCACTGTGCGGGCGTTTACTGGTTGTGATACTTGAAGAAAGCTAGATGGCGAACCCACATTTACTTCTGACTGAGAATCATCTATTGCTCTATTTTTAAGTGTTAATATATGTTCTTTACAGTTTATAGACATATCAGTACAATTGAGACACATTCTAAGAGGGGGTACCACAATGGCTTCCAAACATATTGAACAAGGATTTTCCTTGGTGTCAGACATGTTAAACAGGCTAGTAATGTAACAAACAAGCTTGGAAAACACTGTAATCAAAGTAAATAACACTTAGAAATAAAATGGTACTGTGCCTTTAAGAGAAAAAAAGCTGCACAAATTCTGCAAAACAGTGTAAAAAAGCAGTAAACATAACAAAATTTTTACAGTAGTATCATATAGCCTTAGTAACTTTGCACAGCTATGCAAATAAACAATTAACCCCTTAATGGCAAAACCGGATTGAAAAAACATCAAAACGGTAAAAAAAAGACTTTCAGCACCTTGCCACAGCTCTGCTGTGGTGCCTACTTGCCCTTCAGAACAATTTGTGGGGGAAAAAAACTTCTTTTACAGCCCTCAAACACGGCAGGAACCTCTGGAGAAGCAATTAGAAGTCTCAGAGGAAAAGAAACTGCGCAACTGAGGCGCGAAAATAGGCCCCTCCCACCTCACTCGATTTTTTTTGAGGCTAACAGAAAAACAGTAGAGTGTCTCTAAATTAACCATGTGGGTTAAAAAACCCTAAAACAAGCCATAATGACCCCTTTAGTCCCCTTAAAAAAAAACGTTATAATTGCATCATTTACTGAATAAAAAAAAACGTTTTTACCAAACAGTGTCACCAGTAACTAATGAGCCCTTCATGCAAGCTGAAATTCCTATCCAAGTGTCTGAATACAGCTTACCCTTCCCTCATGGGGATATTGCCAGCCTTTTCTAGAAATAACATAGTTTGAACATACCTTAATGCAGTTTAGCCTGCAAACTGTTCCCCCAACTGAAGTTTTCCTGTACTCTTCAGCCCTTGTAAGAACAGCAGTGGATCTTAGTTACAAAAATGCTAAGATCATCATCCTCCTTGCAGAAATCTTCATCCCTTTTCTGCCAGAGAGTAAATAGTACACACCGGTACTATTTAAAATAACAAACTTTTGCTTGAGAAAATAAAAACCTAACATTTTTGTCACCACACTCCTCTTTGCCCTTCCTAGCAGTTAAGAGAATGACTGGGGTGGAGCTAAGGGGGGAGCTATATAAGCAGCTCTGCTGTGGGTGCTCTCTCTGCCACTTCCTGTAGGGGAGGAGAATATCCCACAAGGATGAATCCGTGGACTCGATAAATCTTACAAGAGAAAGACAAGTGTGTCTTGCCTACAGTCAAGCATGGTGGTGGGAGTGTCATGGTCTGGGCCTGCATGAGTGCTGCCAGGGCTGGGGAGCTACAGTTCATTGAGGGAACCATGAATACCAACATTTACTGTGACATAGTGAAGCACAGCATGATCCCCTCCTTTCAGAGACTGGGCCGCATGGCAGTATTCCAACATGATAACGACCACAAACACACCTCCAAGACAACCACTGCCTTGCTAAAGAAGCTGAAGGCAAAGGTGATGGACAGGCTAAGCATGTCTCCAGACCTAAACCCTATTGAGCATATGTGAGGCATCCTCAAATGAAAGGTGGGGGAGTGCAAGCTTTCTAACATCTACCAGCTCCGTGATATTGTCATGGAGGAATGGAAGAGGCTCCAGTGGAAACCTGTGAAGCTCTGGTGAAGGCAGTGCTGGAAAATAATGGTGGCCACACAAAATATTGACAATTTTGGCCCAATTTGGACATTTCCACTTAGGGGTGTACTCACTTTTGTTGCCAACGGTTTACACATTAATGGCTGTGTGTTGCGTTATTTTGAGGGCACAGCAAATTTACACCGTTATACAGGCTGTACACTCACTGCTTTACATTGTAGCAAAGTATCATTTCTTTAGTGTTGTCACATAAAAAATATAATAAAATATTTACAGAAATGTGAGGGGTGTACTCACTTTTGTGATTATATATATATATATATATATATATATATATATATATATATATATATATATATATATATATATTCTGTGGCTCTTGAATAGGCGCTTTCTCAACCTTTCTCCACATTTACCCTCTTTCACAGGCTTTTATACTTCTCAGTATTTAAACTTGTGACATATAATCTGAGATTGTAGCAGTATATTCAAAAACCAATCCTTTCAAGTGAACGTTGGTAGCACAGACACTAGGGCAGCTTATTCTTCCCCCCTCGTAACAAGGGTGGGTTGAATATTCTTTCGTTACATAGATTATATTTTCATCATATGGACAGGAGAAAAAACCTAGAACATTTTCAAAAATCATTTAATCTATTTCATGCATCAATCAAACTTAAAATTAACTTTTCTAGAAACTGTGTCAACTTCCTGGATACAATAACCATCACAAATGGCAAATTGTACTCATCTGTATACAGGAAACCAACAGATAGATGCAGCTACCTCCACAGCTCTAGCTCCCACCCCAATCACATTAAAAAATCCATAATCTACTGTCAGGCTACCAGATATCACAGAATTTGCTCAGACACCAAGGACTGTGACAAACACCTCATCACACTATCCCAATCATTCAGGGGAAAAAAAAAAAAAGGATTACAAAACAAGGGTTATAAAAAAATTAACTCTGCCTTCAATACCCCACGTGAACACTTGGTACAATACAGGGAGAAGAAAAACATATTGCGTATTCCACTAGTAGTCATATATAACCCCTGCTGTGGAAGGAATACGAAAAATCATAAAATACTTACAGCCACTACTCTTAGAGGATCCCACACTCAAAAAAAATATTTCCAAAACCCCCAATCATGGCACTCAGACAACCACCTAACCTAAAAAAGAAACTGGTCCTCAGGAAGTTACCCCTTGAGGAAAAGAACAATCGGAAAGGAACCAAGCGCTGCAATGAAGCTCTCTGCACACTATGTCAACACATTTGTGAAAGCAGAACAGCAAATCACAAGAGTAAATCCTATAACATTAAAGGGGCATATTCATGTATATCTGCAAATGTGGTATACATGATACATTGTACTGCATGTGAAGTGGAATGTTATATTGGAGAAACAAGCCAAAAACTGCACCTTCGGATGAACTTACACAGAAACTCAATCAAAAACCACTGTGAAACAAAATACTGTACCCCTGTTGGTCACCATTTCACCCAACCTGACCACTCTATCCAAAACCTCAAAATCAAGATTCTCAGAGTCAACTTCAAAAACACCATGGAAAGAAAAACCATTGAAATAAAAATGATAATGCACTTCAACTTGCTAAATTCTGGACTAAATGTAGACTCTGGTTTCTTAATACATTATCAAAAATGTTTGTAATGTACTTTCATATAGTCAATTACATTGTATATTCCACACTCTTTGCAAAACCATATATTTCCCCTGTCTGTTCTCCTACACTGGACACTGTCTGCCTCTGTCACCTAAATCCCCCTGATGATTTTTAGGACACCCCCTCCTCTCCCTATACTCAGACCTCTGTAACACTTTGTTCTTTTTAGCCTAGTGTAAAGAAATAATCTGTAAATTCCATTGAATTGGTCAGTATTGCTTCAGATTTGAGAAAGCATGTCAACTTATAAATGTATAGTTCGTCCAATATAAAAGTATCATTGCTCAATGCATATTATATATATATATATATATATATATATATATATATATATATATATATATATATATATATATATATATAAATACATGTCATAGCAGACATGGAGAATTTTTTTAATTATTCCTTATTCCTCCCTTCATGCAAGACAATAGTGCCAACTTTGCTACTTACAGCATGCCACCAGAATTTAGACTCATTTACTAACTAACTTTCACTCGCCACCATAAAATTTCCACTCGCTAATGGAAATGTTTAGGAGAGTGAGAGAGTGAGAAAGAGTGAGAAAGAGAGTGAGAAAGAGAGTGAGAAAGAGTGAGAAAAAAAGAGAGTGAGAAAGAAAGAGAGAGAAAGAGAGAAACAGAGAGAGAAAGAGAGTGAGAAAGAAAGAGAGTGAGAAAGAAAGAGAGTGAGAAAGAAAGAGAGTGAGAAAGAAAGAGTGAGAAAGAAAGAGAGTGAGAAAGAAAGAGTGAGAAAGAAAGAGTGAGAAAGAAAGAGTGAGAAAGAAAGAGTGAGAAAGCGAAAGAGAGAGAAAGAGAGTGAGAAAGAAAGAGAGTGAGAAAGAAAGAGAGTGAGAAAGAAAGAGAGTGAGAAAGAAAGAGTGAGAAAGAAAGAGAAAGAAAGAGAGAGAGAGAGAGAGAGAGAGAGAGAGAGAAAGAGAGAGAAAGCGAAAGAAAGCGAAAGAGAAAGAAAGATAAAGAAAGAGAAAGAGCGAGAGAGAGAGCGCGAGAGAGAAAGAAAGAGAAAGAGAGAAAGAAAGAAAGAAAAAAAAAAGAGAGAAAGAGAAGTGTATCATGTCCGCCAGACATCGCTGAATGCCAACAGTGATTTAACATTGCACAAGCAGTTCTAGTGCAATGCCGTCCCCTATCGGCCGCAAGCAACCCGATCGTATAGTTTCGGGCAGATTAATGTCTGAAGCCTCAGAGGCAGCGGAAGAGTTAAGACTGCTGCTTTATAACTGCTATTTCCGGCGGCTCGCGCAGGAACAGGGATATCATGGGCCATTCGGCCCTTGATAAATCAGCCCCTTAATCTCCATGCTGTCAAATTCAGAGTTTTGTAATATTTAAAAAAGAAAGGTCCTTGGGAGAAAAGATCCTTTCTTACAGAAAGCCTCCAATGCAGGCACAAGGACATCTGCACCAGAATCACAAACCAAATCCTGCAAGGCCATGCCGGAGCTATCAAGATTGCTGAGGCTTCTTCCTGTGTGTGTTGTTTTCCAGAGTGATAGCCAGAATCAAATTTAGGAAAAATGTAAAACAGGTTGAATAACCAAGGGACCATTAGGGCCAGAGGGTCCCGAGACCTAGTACAATAGTTGTTGTGATTGAAATGAGACGCTATGAGGTCTCTCTGGTAGACCCCAACATCTTCCAATTTGATTAAAGATTTCCTGATTCAGAGAACATTCATCTGGGTAAAGAGACTGATGACTGAGAAAGTCTGCCTCACAATTCTTCACACCCAGAATGTGGATGGCAGAAATCCTGCAATGATGGCACTCTGCCCAACTGATGATGCGGGACACTTCCTTCATTGCTAAGGAACTGCGAGTTCCTCCCTTATGATTAAACATAAGCCACCCCCAAGACGTTGCCTGACTGGAATCTAAGACCCCTAGACTGCACCCCAAACCGGCTGGCATATGGGGAGATTACTATCCACACTGATTGAAGAAAGAAGGCTTCCTGAACCAAGGATTGGCGAGTCTGTTAGATCATAAGACAAGACAGGCCTTAAGTTAGTCACAGAGTCCTCGGAGACAGATCCTCATGGTCCAAATATCATTGATGCAATTGGAGGGCACGAAGATGACAATTTGGCAAATGGAACTGCATCTGAGGCAGTCACCATGAGACCCACAGCTTTAATGCACTGAGCAAATGAGTGGAGGTCAGAGAAAAAAAAAAAAGTCACGGAATTGATTATGAACCCCATAAGAGAGAGACACAGGTCTGTGGAGTTAATGAGCTTTTTGGAAGATTTCCAACCGTAACTCTGAAGCAACTGAAGAACCATCCGAATGTGAGAGGCAGCCAGATAAGGAGATTGAACCACAATATAGTCCACTACAGAAATAGGAACTACAGAAATGACGATCTCAAACTACAAACAGAGCTTCCAGTACTTTTAGAGCTGTATTCTGACCAACATAGAAGGCCACAAACGGATAATGCTCGTCTAGAAAAGCAAATTTTAAGAACTTGTCATGATCCATGTGGATAGGGATTTGCAAATATGCATCTTAAAGGGACACTAAACCCAAAAAAATTATTTCATAATTTGAGTAGAGAATACAATTTTAAACATTCAAAATTATTTCTATTATCTAATTTGCTTCATTCTTTAGATATCCTTTGTTGAAGAAATAGCAATGCACATGGATGAGCCAATCACATGAGGCATCTATGTGCAGCAACCAATCAGCAGCTACTGAGCCTATCTAGATATGCTTTTCAGCAAAGTATATCAAGAGAATGAAGCAAATTAGATAATAGAAGTAAATTAGAAAGTTGTTTAAAATTGCATGCTCTTTCTAAATCATGAAAGAAAAAATTTGGGTTTCATGTCCCTTTAAGTCTCTGGTAGGAATAAACTGAGTGAATTGGATTTATCTTGAAAGCAGGAACTTAAAGGGATAGGGAAGTCAAAATTAAACTTGAATGATTCAGATAGAGCATGTAAGTTTAAGACAGATTTAAATTAATTTCTATTTTTAAAAACATAATTTATGTAAGAACTTACCTGATAAATTCATTTCTTTCATATTAGCAAGAGTCCATGAGCTAGTGACGTATGGGATATACATTCCTACCAGGAGGGGCAAAGTTTCCCAAACCTCAAAATGCCTATAAATACACCCCTCACCACACCCACAAATCAGTTTAACGAATAGCCAAGAAGTGGGGTGATAAGAAAAAAGTGCAAAAGCATAAAAAACAAGGAATTGGAATAATTGTGCTTTATACAAAAAAATCATAACCACCACAAAAAAAGGGTGGGCCTCATGGACTCTTGCTAATATGAAAGAAATGAATTTATCAGGTAAGTTCTTACATAAATTATGTTTTCTTTCATGTAATTAGCAAGAGTCCATGAGCTAGTGACGTATGGGATAATGACTACCCAAGATGTGGATCTTCCACGCAAGAGTCACTAGAGAGGGAGGGATAAAATAAAGACAGCCAATTCCGCTGAAAAATAATCCACACCCAAAATAAAGTTTAAATCTTATAATGAAGAAAACTGAAATTATAAGCAGAAGAATCAAACTGAAACAGCTGCCTGAAGTATTTTTCTACCAAAAACTGCTTCAGAAGAAGAATACACATCAAAATGGTAGAATTTAGTAAAAGTATGCAAAGAAGACCAAGTTGCTGCTTTGCAAATCTGATCAATCAAAGCTTCATTCCTAAACACCCAGGAAGTAGAAACTGACCTAGTAGAATGAGCTGTAATCCTTTGAGGCAGAGATTTACCCGACTCGACATAAGCATGATGAATTAAAGATTTCAACCAAGATGCCAAAGAAATGGCAGAGGCCTTCTGACCTTTCCTAGAACCGGAAAAGATAACAAATAGACTAGAAGTCTTTCGGAAATTCTTAGTAGCTTCAACATAATATTTCAAAGCTCTAACTACATCCAAAGAATGCAATGATCTCTCCTTAGAATTCTTAGGATTAGGACATAATGAAGGAACCACAATTTCTCTACTAATGTTGTTAGAATTCACAACCTTAGGTAAAAATTTAAAAGAAGTTTGCAACACCGCCTTATCCTGATGGAAAATCAGAAAAGGAGATTCACAAGAAAGAGCAGATAATTCAGAAACTCTTCTAGCAGAAGAGATGGCCAAAAGAAAACAAAAAACTTTCCAAGAAAGTAATTTAATGTCCAGTGAATGCATAGGTTCAAACGGAAGAGCTTGAAGAGCCCCCAGAACCAAATTCAAACTCCAAGGAGGAGAAATTGACTTAATGACAGGTTTTATACGAACCAAAGCTTGTACAAAACAATGAATATCAGGAAGATTAACAATCTTTCTGTGAAAAAGAACAGAAAGAGTAGAGATTTGTCTTTTCAAGGAACTTGCAGACAAACCTTTATTCAAACCATCCTGAAGAAACTGTAAAATTCTCGGAATTCTAAAAGAATTGATGAGAAAGACACCAAGAAATATAAGTCTTCCAGACTCTATAACATATCTCCCTAGATACGGATTTACGAGCCTGTAACATAGTATTAATCACAGAGTCAGAGAAACCTCTTTGACTAAGAATCAAGCGTTCAATCTCCATACCTTTAAATTTAAGGATTTGAGATCCTGATGGGAAAAAAAAAAAAAAAAAGGACCTTGTGACAGAAGGTCTGGTCTTAACGGAAGAGTCCACGGTTGGCAAGAGGCCATCCGGACAGGATCCGCATACCAAAAACCTGAGAGGCCATGCTGGAGCCACCAGCAGAACAAATGAGCATCCCTTCAGAATCTTGGAGATTACTCTTGGAAGAAGAACTAGAGGCGGAAAGATATAGGCAGGATGATACTTCCAAGGAAGTGACAACGCATCCACTGCTTCCGCTTGAGGATCCCTGGATTTGAACAGATACCTGGGAAGTTTCTTGTTTAGATGAGAAGCCGTCAGATCTATTTCTGGAAGACCCCATATTTGAAATACCTCTGGGAGAAGAGACCATTCGCCCGGATGAAACGTGTGGCGACTGAGATAATCCGCTTCCCAATTGTCTATACCTGGGATATGAACCGCAGAAACTAGACAGGAGCTGGATTCCGCCCATACCAGAATTCGAGATACTTCTTTCATAGCCAGAGGACTGTGAGTCCCTCCTAGATGATTGATGTATGCCACAGTTGTGACATTGTCTGACTGAAAACAAATGAACGATTCTCTCTTTAGAAGAGGCCAAGACTGAAGAGCTCTGAAAATTGCACGGAGTTCCAAAATATTGATTGGTAATCTCACCTCCTGAGATTCCCAAACCCCTTGCGCTGTCAGAGACCCCCACACAGCTCCCCAACCTGTAGGACTTGCATCTGTTGAAATTACAGTCCAGGTCGGAATAACAAAAGAAGCCCCCTGAACTAAACGATGGTGATCTGTCCACCACGTCAGAGAGAGTCGTACAATCGGTTTTAAAGATATTAATTGAGATATCTTTGTGTAATCCCTGCACCACTGGTTCAGCATACAGAGCTGAAGAGGCCGCATGTGAAAAAGAGCAAAGGGGATCGCGTCCGATGCCGCAGTCATAAGACCTAGAATTTCCATGCATAAGGCTACCGAAGGGAAAGATTGTGACTGAAGGTTTCGACAAGCTGATATCAACTTTAGACGTCTCATGTCTATCAAAGATAGAATCATGGATACTGAATCTATCTGAAAACCTAAAAGGTTACCTAAGTCTGAGGAATCAATTAACTTTTTGGTAAATTGATCCTCCAACCATGATGTTGAAGAAACAACACAAGTCGATTCGAATGAGATTCTGCTAAATGTGAAGACTGAGCAAGTACTAAGATATCGTCCAAATAAGGAATACCACAATACCCTGTTCTCTGATTACAGACAGAAGGGCACCGAGAACCTTCGTAAAAATTCTTGGAGCTGTAGCTAGGCCAAACGACAGAGCCACAAACTGGTAATGCTTGTCTAGGAAAGAGAATCTCAGAAACTGATAGTGATCTGGATGAATCGGAATATGCAGATATGCATCCTGTAAATCTATAGTAGACATATAATGCCCTTGTTGAACAAAAGGCAGGAAAGTCCTTACAGTTACCATTTTGAATGTTGGTATCCTTACATAACGATTCAATATTTTTAGATCCAGAACTGGTCTGAAGGAATTCTCCTTCTTTGGTAGAATGAAGAGATTTGAATAAAACCCCAGCCCCTGTTCCAGAACTGGAACTGGCATAATTACTCCAGCCAACTCTAGACCTGAAACACATTTCAGAAATGCTTGAGCTTTCGCTGGATTTATTGGGACACGGGAAAGAAAAAATCTCTTTGCAGGAGGCCTTATCTTGAAGCCAATTCTGTACCCTTCTGAAACAATGTTCTGAATCCAAAGATTGTGAACGGAATTGATCCAAAATTCTTTGAAAAAACGTAATCTGCCCCCTACCAGCTGAGCTGGAATGAGGGCCGCACCTTCATGTGGACTTAGGAGCTGGCTTTGACTTTCTAAAAGACTAGGATTTATTCCAGACTGGAGATGGTTTCCAAACTGATACCGCTCCTGAGGATGAAGGATTAGGTTTTTGTTCCTTGTTGTGACAAAAGGAACGAAAACGATTATTACCCTGGAAAGAAAGGGAAAGCAGAGTAGACTTAGAAGACATAACAGCATTCCAAGTCTTAAGCCATAAAGCTCTTCTAGCTAAAATAGCTAGAGACATATACCTGACATCAACTCTAATGATATCAAAGATGGCATTACAAATAAAATTATTAGCATGTTGAAGAATAAAAATGCTATGAGAAATATGATCTGTTACTTGTTGCGCTAAAGCTTCTAACCAAAAGATGAAGCTGCAGCAACATCCGCTAAAGATATAGCAGGTCTAAGAAGATTACCTGAACACAAGTAAGCTTTTCTTAGAAAGGATTCAATTTTCCTTTCTAAAGGATCCTTAAGGAAGTACCATCTGCCGTAGGAATAGTAGTACGCTTAACAAGAGTAGAGACAGCCCCATCAACTTTAGGGATTTTGTCCCAAAACTCTAATCTGTCAGATGGCACAGGATATAATTGCTTAAAACGTTTAGAAGGAGTAAATGAATTACCCAAATTTATTCCATTCCCTGGAAATTACTTCAGAAATAGCACTAGGGACAGGAAAAACTTCTGGAATAACTACAGGAGATTTAAAAACCTTATCTAAACGTTTAGATTTAGTATCAAGAGGACCAGAATCCTCTATTTCTAATGCAATTAGGACTTCTTTAAGTAAAGAACGAATAAATTTCATTTAAAATAAATATGAAGATTTATCAGCATCAATCTCTGAGACAGAATCCTCTGAACCAGAAGAACCATTATCAGAATCAGAATGATGATGTTCATTTAAAAATTCATCTGAAAAATGAGAAGTTTTAAAAGACTTTTTACGTTTACTAGAAGGAGGAATAACAGACATAGCCTTCTTAATGGATTTAGAAACAAAATCTCTTATGTTATCAGGAACACTCTGAGTATTAGATGTTGACAGAATAGCAACAGGTAATGTAACAGTACTAAAGGAAATATTATCTGCATTAACAGTTTGTCATGACAAAACAGTACAAACAACAGCTGGAAGAACAGATACCATAAGTTTACAGTAGATACACTTAGCTTTGGAAGCTCCAGCCCCAGGCAGCGATTTTCCATCTTGCAATATGTAATAGAAAAAACAACATATAAAGCAAAATTGATCAAATTCCTTAAATTACAGTTTCAGGAATGGGAAAAAAATGCCAGTGAACAAGCTTCTAGCAACCAGAAGCAATAAAAAATGAGACTTAAATAATGTGGAGACAATAGTGACGCCCATATTTTTTTAGCGCCAAAAATGACGCCACATCCGGAACGCCGACACTTTTGGCGTAAAAGAACGTCAAAAATGACGCAACTTCCGGCGACACGTATGACGCCGGAAACAGAAAAAAAAAATTTGCGCCAAAAAAGTCCGTGCCAAGAATGACGCAATAAAATGAAGCATTTTCAGCCCCCGCGAGCCTAACAGCCCACAGGGAAAAAGTCAAATTTTTAAGGTAAGAAAAAAATTATTTATTGATTGATTTATTCATATGCATTATCCCAAATATGAAACTGACTGTCTGAAATAAGGAATGTTGAACATCCTGAGTCAAGGCAAATAAATGTTTGAATACATATATTTAGAACTTTATAAAAAAGTGCCCAACCATAGCTTAGAGTGTCACAGAAAATAAGATTTACTTACCCCAGGACACTCATATACATGTTGTAGAAAGCCAAACCAGTACTGAAACGAAAATCAGCAGAGGTAATGGTATATAAATAAGAGGTAATGGTATATAAATAAGAGTATATCGTCGATCTGAAAAGGGAGGTAAGAGATGAATCTCTACGACCGATAACAGAGAACCTATGAAATAGACCCCGTAGAAGGAGATCATTGAATTCAAATAGGCAATACTCTCCTCACATCCCTCTGACATTCACTGCACGCTGAGAGGAAAACCGGGCTCCAACCTGCTGCGGAGCGCATATCAACGTAGAATCTAGCACAAACTTACTTCACCACCTCCATAGGAGGCAAAGTTTATAAAACTGATTTGTGGGTGTGGTGAGGGGTGTATTTATAGGCATTTTGAGGTTTGGGAAACTTTGCCCCTCCTGGTAGGAATGTATATCCCATACGTCACTAGCTCATGGACTCTTGCTAATTACATGAAAGAAATATTGATTGGTAATCTCACCTCCTGAGATTTCCCAAACCCCTTGTGCTGTCAGAAACCCCCATACAGCTCCCCAACCTGTCAGACTTGCATCTGTTGAGATCACAGTCCAGGATGGAAGAAAAAAAGAAGCCCCCTGAACTAAAAGATGGTGGTCTGTACCATGTCAGAGGGTGTCGAACAATCAGATTTAAAGATATTAAATGAGATATCTTTGTATAATCCCAGCACCACTGGTTCAGCATACAGATCTGAAGAGGTCGCATGTGAAAATGAGCAAAGGGGAACACGTCCAATGCAGCAGTCATAAGAACCTAGAATTTCCATGCATAAGGCTACCGAAGGGAATGATTGAGACTGAAGGTTTCGATAAGCTGAAACCAATTTCAGACGTCTCCTGTCCAACAGAGACAGAGTCATGGACACTGAATCTATCCGGAAATCTAAAAAAGGTTACTCTTGTCTGAGGAATCAACAAACTTTTTGGTTAATTGATCCTCCAACCATGTTCTTGAAGAAACAACACTCATAAAAAGCTGGAAAGGATCTTTCCATTGAAAATGAGCAAAGGGAATTGAATCCAATGCTGTTAAAACTTCTATGCATATATAGCAACTGAAGGAAATAATAGAGACTAAAGGTACCGACAGACGGAACCCAATACAAATTGTCCCTTGTCTGATAGAGACAAAGATAGTGACATAAACCATCTGGAAACCTAAAAAAAAAGGTGACCCTTGCGTGAGGAATCAAGAGCTTTTGAAAAAAGATCCTCTAACTATGTCCTGAAGAGCAAGTGAAACATATGAGAATCCGCATCCTCAGGAAATAATCTGAATGAAAACAGAAAAATGAAGAATACGCATTTATTGTATCTAATGAAAACAAATAATGCTATCAATGACCACAAAAAGGCAAAATAGTTTGAATAAAACTCCAAAACCCAGTTCCTAGAAAAGGAACAAAAACCCCAGAAGATTCCAGGTCTGAGCAGCGCTTGAACCCCATGGGTACCCAGCCATGCCTCAACAGTATCTAAAATATATAGGACAGAAACACACTGAAAGAAAGTGTTAGCCTTACTGGAATAAAATCAAAGAAATTTGGACAAAATAGAACCAAATAAATTTCAAAGAAGTCTTAACCTGCCCCTTACCAACCAAGCTGGAATACGGCACGTGCATCGCAACATTAGGGAGCTAATTTTGAACCCCAATTAAAAACATGTTACTTGGGAAGAACTCAGGATTCGTTCCTTAATAAGAACAACCAAACTAGTATAAGCTTAAAGTTTTAGTCTTAGAACTCAATCTTGAAGCCCATAGTAACAGTTAAGAATTGAATCCAATTATAATTGATTATCTTAGAACAAAAGAAATATGGATTTTATTATTATTATTATTTTTTTTTTTTAAAAATCACAGAATTCTTCTAGCTAAAATAGCTAAAGACATAGATTAACCCTCATTTGCGAATATATTCAATAAAATGAAGACACAAATGAAATCATTAGCATGATAGTCCAGTTTAAAGGACCAGTCAAAACAGAGTACTTGAAAAATGCTAAACAACAAGACAAATGCAACGGCACCTAGTCTAGTAAATGTTGTCCCTTAACAATGCTAAAATAAATCATAATCTGATACTTGATCTTAAAGTAAACAGAAAAAATGAAGCAATTGCAATATCACAGGACCAAGAAAAGTACCTGAAACTAAATAATTTTCCAAAAATAAGATACAACTATCTAAAGGAAAATTAATACTATTTTGCTATAAAAACAATAGCATAATTAGTAGGAGTAGAGATAGCTCCAATAAATTGGAGAACCCTCCAAATTGAATTTAACTGCTGACAAAGAATATAGTTTAAAAATAAAAGAAAATTCTCAGCCTATTCCATTCCCTAGTATGGGGAATTGGAAAGAAAACCTCTGAAATCACAGAAGAAATAAAAAAGGCAGAAATAGGGTCAGCTAGTCTTAAAGAACTAGTTACCTTAATATCCAAAATAATCAACACCTCTTCAACAAAGAACAAATGTACTTTAATAATAAAAAAATTATATAAAAAAGTAGATTTGTTAGCGTCAATATCTGATGAAGAGAATTTCTGAAAGAGAAAAAAACATCATCAGAGAAGGATAAATCAGTATGTTGTTGGTCATTGAAACTTCAATAATTAAAAAAGAAGTGAAAAAGATCTAAAAATCGTATTAGAAGGCACGAAGTCAGACATAGCCTTAATCAGAAAAAATATTTCTTTCATGTAATTAGCAAGAGTCCATGAGCTAGTGACGTATGGGATATACATTCCTACCAGGAGGGGCAAAGTTTCCCAAACCTCAAAATGCCTATAAATACACCCCTCACCACACCCACAAATCAGTTTTACAAACTTTGCCTCCTATGGTGCTAGATTCTACGTTGATATGCGCTCCGCAGCAGGTTGGAGCCCGGTTTTCCTCTCAGCGTGCAGTGAATGTCAGAGGGATGTGAGGAGAGTATTGCCTATTTGAATTCAATGATCTCCTTCTACGGGGTCTATTTCATAGGTTCTCTGTTATCGGTCGTAGAGATTCATCTCTTACCTCCCTTTTCAGATCGACGATATACTCTTATATATACCATTACCTCTACTGATTCTCGTTTCAGTACTGGTTTGGCTTTCTACTACATGTAGATGAGGAAAAATATTTCTTATAAATCTTCTAAACATTTCTTGCACTTAAGAATGGAAATGTATAAAGCATAGATACTAATGGAATCTGCATGTAAAAGTATATCATAATAACTTATTACAAACCATAGCTAAAGATAAACATTTATAACATTTAAAAAAAAAATGAACTTAGCTTTGGTAGAACTGAAACTCAGTTAAGCATTTTTCCAGAAGTGGCTTCTGACTCAGGGACAAACGGAGACATCTTGCAATATGTAATAGAAAAAACAACATATAAAACAAAATTGATCAAATTCCTTAAATGACAGTTTCAGGAATGGGAAAAAATGCCAGTGAACAAGCTTCTAGCAACCAGAAGCAATAAATAATAAGACTTAAATAATGTGGAGACAATAGTGACGCCCATATTTTTTAGCGTCAAAAAAAGACACCCACATTATTTGGCGCCTAAATGCTTTTGGCGCCAAAAATGACGCCACATCCGGAACGCCGACACTTTTGACGCAAAAAAACGTCAAAAAAAATTACACAACTTCCGGCGACACGTATGACGCCGGAAACCGAAAAAAAAATTTTGCGCCAAAAAAGTCCGCGCCAAGAATGACGCAATAAAATGAAGCATTTTCAGCCCCCGCGAGCCTAATAGCCCACAGGGAAAAAGTCAAATTTTAAGGCAAGAAAAAAATTTGATTAATTCATATGCATTATCCCAAATATGAAACCGACTGTCTGAAATAAGGAATGTTGAACATCCTGAATCAAGGCAAATAAATGTTTAAACACATATATTTAGAACTTTTATATAAAGTGCCCAACCATAGCTTAGAGTGTCACAGAAAATAAGACTTACTTACCCCAGGACACTCATCTACATGTAGTAGAAAGCCAAACCAGTACTGAAACGAGAATCAGTAGAGGTAATGGTATATATATATATATATATATATATATATATATATATATATATATATATATATAAATAAAAGAGTATATCGTCGATCTGAAAAGGGAGGCAAGAGATGAATCTCTACGACCGATAACAGAGAACCTATGAAATAGACCCCGTAGAAGGAGATCATTGAATTCAAATAGGCAATACTCTCCTCACATCCCTCTGACATTCACTGCACGCTGAGAGGAAAACCGGGCTCCAACCTGCTGCGGAGCGCATATCAATGTAGAATCTAGCACAAACTTAATTCACCACCTCCATAGGAGGCAAAGTTTGTAAAACTGATTTGTGGGTGTGGTGAGGGGTGTATTTATAGGCATTTTGAGGTTTGGGAAACTTTGCCCCTCCTGGTAGGAATGTATATCCCATACGTCACTAGCTCATGGACTCTTGCTAATTACATGAAAGAAATGTGCTTTATTCTCTAGGTATCCCTTGTTGAAAAATACACCTATCCTACACTAGTGAGAGCTGCTGCTAATAAGTGCCTGCACACATTTATCTCTTATGATTGGCTAACTAGATGGGTTCACCTAGCTGCTATTAGTGAAATGTTGTTCCTTCAGCAAAGGATAACAAGACAATGACGCATATTTGATTATAGAAGTAAATTGGAAGGATGTTTAAAATGGTATGTTCCCTCCAAATCATGACAGAAAATGTTGGGGTTTCGTGTCCCTTTAAATGAATTTGTTTAATATTTTGAGATCCAAAAAAGGTCTAAAAAGTACCCTTTTTCTTTGGTACTATAAAGAGATTTGAATAATACCACTGATTTAATTCTGAAGTTGTAACTGATGTAATAACTCCCATTAATTCCAGATCTATTATGCAAGTCAAAAAAAGCTTGGGCCTTTAAAAAGACCTTGAGACACAAATAATCTTCCCCAGGCCCAAACAGAGATTTACCCTAAAATGGGAGCAAAAGTCGTCAGGTGCTTAGAAACAATGTCAGCAGACCAAGACTTAAGCCATAAAGCTTGTCTAGCTAAAACACGGAATGCAGCATTGTTAGCATTAAAGGGACAGTATACATCAATTTTCATATAACTGCATGTAATAGACACTACTATAAAAAAACATAATTTATGTAAGAACTTACCTGATAAATTCATTTCTTTCATATTAGCAAGAGTCCATGAGCTAGTGACGTATGGGATATACATTCCTACCAGGAGGGGCAAAGTTTCCCAAACCTCAAAATGCCTATAAATACACCCCTCACCACACCCACAATTCAGTTTAACGAATAGCCAAGAAGTGGGGTGATAAAAAAGTGCGAAAGCATATAAAATAAGGAATTGGAATAATTGTGCTTTATACAAAATCATAACCACCACAAAAAAAGGGCGGGCCTCATGGACTCTTGCTAATATGAAAGAAATGAATTTATCAGGTAAGTTCTTACATAAATTATGTTTTCTTTCATGTAATTAGCAAGAGTCCATGAGCTAGTGACGTATGGGATAATGACTACCCAAGATGTGGATCTTTCCACACAAGAGTCACTAGAGAGGGAGGGATAAAATAAAGACAGCCAATTCCTGCTGAAAATAATCCACACCCAAAATAAAGTTTAACGAAAAACATAAGCAGAAGATTCAAACTGAAACCGCTGCCTGAAGTACTTTTCTACCAAAAACTGCTTCAGAAGAAGAAAATACATCAAAATGGTAGAATTTAGTAAAAGTATGCAAAGAGGACCAAGTTGCTGCTTTGCAGATCTGGTCAACCGAAGCTTCATTCCTAAACGCCCAGGAAGTAGATACTGACCTAGTAGAATGAGCTGTAATTCTCTGAGGCGGAATTTTACCCGACTCAACATAGGCAAGATGAATTAAAGATTTCAACCAAGATGCCAAAGAAATGGCAGAAGCTTTCTGGCCTTTCCTAGAACCGGAAAAGATAACAAATAGACTAGAAGTCTTACGGAAAGATTTCGTAGCTTCAACATAATATTTCAAAGCTCTAACAACATCCAAAGAATGCAACGATTTCTCCTTAGAATTCTTAGGATTAGGACATAATGAAGGAACCACAATTTCTCTACTAATGTTGTTGGAATTCACAACTTTAGGTAAAAATTCAAAAGAAGTTCGCAACACCGCCTTATCCTGATGAAAAATCAGAAAAGGAGACTCACAAGAAAGAGCAGATAATTCAGAAACTCTTCTAGCAGAAGAGATGGCCAAAAGGAACAAAACTTTCCAAGAAAGTAATTTAATGTCCAATGAATGCATAGGTTCAAACGGAGGAGCTTGAAGAGCTCCCAGAACCAAATTCAAACTCCAAGGAGGAGAAATTGACTTAATGACAGGTTTTATACGAACCAAAGCTTGTACAAAACAATGAATATCAGGAAGAATAGCAATCTTTCTGTGAAAAAGAACAGAAAGAGCAGAGATTTGTCCTTTCAAAGAACTTGCGGACAAACCCTTATCTAAACCATCCTGAAGAAACTGTAAAATTCTCGGTATTCTAAAAGAATGCCAAGAAAAATGATGAGAAAGACACCAAGAAATATAAGTCTTCCAGACTCTATAATATATCTCTCGAGATACAGATTTACGAGCCTGTAACATAGTATTAATCACGGAGTCAGAGAAACCTCTTTGACCAAGAATCAAGCGTTCAATCTCCATACCTTTAAATTTAAGGATTTCAGATCCTGATGGAAAAAAGGGCCTTGTGACAGAAGGTCTGGTCTTAACGGAAGAGTCCACGGTTGGCAAGAGGCCATCCGGACAAGATCCGCATACCAAAACCTGTGAGGCCATGCCGGAGCTACCAGCAGAACAAACGAGCATTCCTTCAGAATCTTGGAGATTACTCTTGGAAGAAGAACTAGAGGCGGAAAGATATAGGCAGGATGATACTTCCAAGGAAGTGATAATGCATCCACTGCCTCCGCCTGAGGATCCCGGGATCTGGACAGATACCTGGGAAGTTTCTTGTTTAGATGGGACGCCATCAGATCTATTTCTGGAAGTTCCCACATTTGAACAATCTGAAGAAATACCTCTGGGTGAAGAGACCATTCGCCCGGATGCAACGTTTGGCGACTGAGATAATCCGCTTCCCAATTGTCTACACCTGGGATATGAACCGCAGAGATTAGACAGGAGCTGGATTCCGCCCAAACCAAAATTCGAGATACTTCTTTCATAGCCAGAGGACTGTGAGTCCCTCCTTGATGATTGATGTATGCCACAGTTGTGACATTGTCTGTCTGAAAACAAATGAACGATTCTCTCTTCAGAAGAGGCCAAAACTGAAGAGCTCTGAAAATTGCACGGAGTTCCAAAATATTGATCGGTAATCTCACCTCCTGAGATTCCCAAACTCCTTGTGCCGTCAGAGATCCCCACACAGCTCCCCAACCTGTGAGACTTGCATCTGTTGAAATTACAGTCCAGGTCGGAAGCACAAAAGAAGCCCCCTGAATTAAACGATGGTGATCTGTCCACCATGTTAGAGAGTGTCGAACAATCGGTTTTAAAGATATTAATTGAGATATCTTCGTGTAATCCTTGCACCATTGCTTCAGCATACAGAGCTGAAGAGGTCGCATGTGAAAACGAGCAAAGGGGATCGCGTCCGATGCAGCAGTCATAAGACCTAGAATTTCCATGCATAAGGCTACCGAAGGGAATGATTGTGACTGAAGGTTTCGACAAGCTGTAATCAACTTTAGACGTCTCTTGTCTGTTAAAGACAGAGTCATGGACACTGAATCCATCTGGAAACCCAGAAAGGTTACCCTTGTCTGAGGAATCAAAGAACTTTTTGGTAAATTGATCCTCCAACCATGATCTTGAAGAAACAACACAAGTCGATTCGTATGAGATTCTGCTAAATGTAAAGACTGAGCAAGTACCAAGATATCGTCCAAATAAGGAAATACCACAATACCCTGTTCTCTGATTACAGACAGCAGGGCACCGAGAACCTTTGTAAAAATTCTTGGAGCTGTAGCTAGGCCAAACGGCAGAGCCACAAATTGGTAATGCTTGTCCAGAAACGAGAATCTCAGGAACTGATAATGATCTGGATGAATCGGAATATGCAGATATGCATCCTGTAAATCTATCGTGGACATATAATTCCCTTGCTGAACAAAAGGTAAGATAGTCCTTACAGTTACCATCTTGAACGTTGGTATCCTTACATAACGATTCAATATTTTTAGATCCAGAACTGGTCTGAAAGAATTCTCCTTCTTTGGTACAATGAAGAGATTTGAATAAAACCCCATCCCCTGTTCCGGAACTGGAACTGGCATAATTACTCCAGTCAACTCTAGATCTGAAACACATTTCAGAAATGCTTGAGCTTTTACTGGATTTACTGGGACACGGGAAAGAAAAAATCTCTTTGCAGGAGGTCTCAACTTGAAACCAATTCTGTACCCTTCTGAAACAATGCTCTGAATCCAAAGATTGTGAACAGAATTGATCCAAATTTCCTTGAAAAAACGTAACCTGCCCCCTACCAGCTGAGCTGGAATGAGGGCCGCACCTTCATGTGGACTTAGAAGCAGGCTTTGCCTTTCTAGCTGGCTTGGATTTATTCCAGACTGGAGATGGTCTCCAAACTGAAACTGCTCCTGAGGATGAAGGATCAGGCTTTTGTTCTTTGTTGAAACGAAAGGAACGAAAACGATTATTAGCCCTGTTTTTACCTTTAGATTTTTTATCCTGTGGTAAAAAAGTTCCTTTCCCACCAGTAACAGTTGAAATAATGGAATCCAACTGAGAACCAAATAATTTGTTACCCTGGAAAGAAATGGAAAGTAAAGTTGATTTAGAAGCCATATCAGCATTCCAAGTTTTAAGCCATAAAGCTCTTCTAGCTAAAATAGCTAAAGACATAAACCTGACATCAACTCTGATAATATCAAAAATGGCATCACAGATAAAATTATTAGCATGCTGAAGAAGAATAATAATATCATGAGAATCACGATGTGTTACTTGTTGCGCTAAAGTTTCCAACCAAAAAGTTGAAGCTGCAGCAACATCAGCCAAAGATATAGCAGGTCTAAGAAGATTACCTGAACACAGATAAGCTTTTCTTAGAAAGGACTCAATTTTCCTATCTAGAGGATCCTTAAACGAAGTACCATCTGACGTAGGAATAGTAGTACGTTTAGCAAGGGTAGAAATAGCCCCATCAACTTTAGGGATCTTGTCCCAAAATTCTAATCTGTCAGACGGCACAGGATATAATTGCTTAAAACGTTTAGAAGGAGTAAATGAATTACCCAAATTATCCCATTCTTTGGAAATTACTGCAGAAATAGCATTAGGAACAGGAAAAACTTCTGGAATAACCACAGGAGCTTTAAATACCTTATCTAAACGTTTAGAATTAGTATCAAGAGGACCAGAATCCTCTATTTCTAAAGCAATTAGAACTTCTTTAAGTAAAGAACGAATAAATTCCATTTTAAATAAATATGAAGATTTATCAGCATCAACCTCAGAGACAGAATCCTCTGAACCAGAGGAGTCATCAGAATCAGAATGATGATGTTCATTTAAAAATTCATCTGTAGGGAGAGAAGTTTTAAAAGATTTTTTACGTTTACTAGAAGGAGAAATAACAGACATAGCCTTCTTTATGGATTCAGAAACAAAATCTCTTATATTATCAGGAACATTCTGCACCTTAGATGTTGAGGGAACTGCAACAGGCAATGGTACTTTACTAAAGGAAATATTATCTGCTTTAACAAGTTTGTCATGACAATCAATACAAACAACAGCTGGAGAAATAGCTACCAAAAGTTTACAGCAGATACACTTAGCTTTGGTAGATTCAGCACTTGACAGCGATTTTCCTGTAGTATCTTCTGGCTCAGATGCAACGTGAGACATCTTGCAATATGTAAGAGAAAAAAACAACATATAAAGCAAAATTGATCAAATTCCTTAAATGACAGTTTCAGGAATGGGAAAGAATGCCAAAGAACAAGCTTCTAGCAACCAGAAGCAATAAAAAATGAGACTTAAATAATGTGGAGACAAAAGTGACGCCCATATTTTTTCTCGCCAAATAAGACGCCCACATTATTTGGCGCCTAAATGCTTTTTGGCGCCAAAAATGACGCCACATCCGGAATGCCGACATTTTTGGCGCGAAATAACGTCAAAGAATGACGCAACTTCCGGCGACACGTATGACGCCGGAAACGGAAATAGAATTTTTGCGCCAAAAAAGTCCGCGCCAAGAATGACGCAATAAAATGAAGCATTTTCAGCCCCCGCGAGCCTAACAGCCCACAGGGAAAAAGTCAAATTGAAGGTAAGAAAAAATGGTCAAATCAAAATGCATTATCCCAAATATGAAACTGACTGTCTGAAAATAAGGAAAGTTGAACATTCTGAGTCAAGGCAAATAAATGTTTGAATACATATATTTAGAACTTTATAAACAAAGTGCCCAACCATAGCTTGGAGTGTCACAGAAAATAAGACTTACTTACCCCAGGACACTCATCTACATATAGCAGATAGCCAAACCAGTACTGAAACGAGAATCAGCAGAGGTAATGGTATATATAAGAGTATATCGTCGATCTGAAAAGGGAGGTAAGAGATGAATCTCTACGACCGATAACAGAGAACCTATGAAATAGACCCCTTAGAAGGAGATCACTGTATTCAAATAGGCAATACTCTCCTCACATCCCTCTGACATTCACTGCACGCTGAGAGGAAAACCGGGCTCCAACTTGCTGCGGAGCGCATATCAACGTAGAATCTAGCACAAACTTACTTCACCACCTCCATCGGAGGCAAAGTTTGTAAACTGAATTGTGGGTGTGGTGAGGGGTGTATTTATAGGCATTTTGAGGTTTGGGAAACTTTGCCCCTCCTGGTAGGAATGTATATCCCATACGTCACTAGCTCATGGACTCTTGCTAATTACATGAAAGAAAGAACATGCACAAATACTGATCTAAAAATACAGTATAAAAAAAATGTAGAAACTTACTTAGAAGCTCCCAGTTTAGCACTGTTGATGGGGTTAACCTGGGATACCCAGTGAAAGGGGCTGGGAAAGCAAGAGAAGCAGCCACTCCTCCACCCCTTCATATGAAAATACAGATTAAACTAATGGTAGCAAGTAGAGATACGTAGACATCAGTATACATCTAAAACTTTGGAGCTTGGTTAGGAGTCTGAAAATGAGCACAATGTTATTAAAAAATAAGCAAAACTATACATTTTCTAGCTAAAAGGATCCCTAAAAGAGGAACTAACCTCCAAAGGATAGTGGTACACGCCTGGCTAAAGTGGACATAGCCGTCTCTACTTTATGAAAAGCTTCTAAGATTTCTCTAACAACAGAAGGGGGAGAAAATAGATTTAGTATTGGTAGATTGAACAAAAGGAATATATGGCTTCTGCCATTCTTTCACAAACTGAATCAGGCACGGGAAAAGAGGAAAACTGCTTAGGAGCTGCCTTAAATTTATCAATCCTGTTAACAAGTTGCTTAATTGTAGCAGGACAATCTTCTACCACTAAAGCAATTAAAGCTTCCCGCAATAAGACAAATATGATGAAGCATACAATTAAAGGACACATCCTGAGCCACAGCAGCAGGGCCCTGAGACTAAAAGAGACTAACCTTAGAATAAGAGTCAGACACACCCCTATCAGAGAGGGTAAGAGAGGTCACTGCTAAGAAAGTCCCTCAAGAGCTAGAGGCCAAAGGAGGACCACATTCAAACAGCTGGAGGCAACCAAGATACAACCTCACTAACATTAGAGTAAACATTTTGCACAGTTTTTTTTACATGCACACTATCTTTTGAACAAGATCCTACTGAGCATGTGCACAAGTTCACATGTTATACATATACTAGTCTGTGATTGGCAGATACTCAGCATAAAGCTTAATAATGTCAATAATAGCTTTGCAAACTAAAGCATTTAGCAGATTTATGCAATACTAATTACAGGTCTAAAAAAGAAAGCCTGTCTGTAGAAAACCCCTCCTATGGAAAGATTCTAAAAGGAATTAAAAAACAAAACTAAGCATTTAAAAGACTTGCCCTCTGGATAGTAAAAGCTTTAGGTGTTAAAAACTTCCTGAAAAGTGAACAAAGATGTTTAACTTTAAAAAATAAAGAGTATGATTCCACATCATAATCAGAAACAGATTCCTGATCAATTTCAGAGGACAACTCAGCAGAACCAGGATAAGAAACAAAACTAGGCTTAGAACGTAAATCGTGAACTGACCTTTACTTACTTGAAGGGGCGTAGCCGCTAGCATTTCTAACACAGTAGAATAAACAAAGATTTTAAAATCCTTGTGAAAAAAATCTGTAGAACACCACTGTAAAGAACAAACAGAAGGATGACATATCTTTAGAAGCCTAAACACATTAAAACAGATATTGCATAATTGAGCCAGAGGTAATACCTCAGCAAGCTTACAATATACACACTTAAAAAAGGAAGCAAAGGGTTTATAAGACCTGGCTTCCAAAGGAAATTTAGGGACAGAAATAGAAGGCTCCATGATAATGGATACTATAAATAGATAGAATGCATAATCATAAGGCTTTATACTCTAAAATAAAAACTCTTAAAGCAAGGGGAAAATGAAAAACTAAAAAAACATAATTTATGTAAGAACTTACCTGATAAATTAATTTATTTCATATTGGCAAGAGTCCATGAGCTAGTGACGTATGGGATATACAATCCTACCAGGAGGGGCAAAGTTTCCCAAACCTCAAAATGCCTATAAATACACCCCTCACCACACCCACAATTCAGTTTAACGAATAGCCAAAAAGTGGGGTGATAAAGAAAGGAGTAAAAAGCATCAACAAAGGACTTTGGAAATAATTGTGCTTTATACAAAAAAATCATAACCACCATAAAAAAGGGGGTGGGCCTCATGGACTCTTGCCAATATGAAAGAAATGAATTTATCAGGTAAGTTCTTACATAGATTATGTTTTCTTTCATGTAATTGGCAAAAGTCCATGAGATAGTGACGTATGGGATAGCAATACCCAAGATGTGGAACTCCACGCAAGAGTCACTAGAGAGGGAGGGATAAAAACAGCCATTTTCCGCTGAAAAAAATAATCCACAACCCAAAATATAAGTTAATTCTCATAAATGTGAGGGGAAAAAAAACTTAAATCAAAAGCAGAGAAATCAAACTGAAACAGCTGCCTGAAGAACTTTTCTACCAAAAACTGCTTCCGAAGAAGCAAATACATCAAAATGGTAGAATTTAGTAAATGTATGCATAGAAGACCAAGTAGCAGCTTTGCAAATCTGATCAACTAAAGCTTCATTCTTAAAAGCCCAGGAAGTAGAGACTGATCTAGTAGAATGAGCTGTAATTCTCTGAGGCGGGGCTTGACCCGACTGCAAATAGGCTTGATGAATCAAAAGTTTTAACCACGAGGCCAAGGAAACAGCAGAAGCCATCTGACCTTTCCTGGAACCAGAAAAGATAACAAATAGACTAGAAGTCTTCCTGAAATCTTTAGTAGCTTCAACATAATATTTCAGAGCGCTCACCACATCCAAAGAATGTAAAGATCTCTCCAAATAATTCTTAGGATTAGGACACAAGGAAGGAACAACAATTTCTCTATTAATGTTGTTAGAATTCACAACCTTAGGTAAGAATTTAAACGAAGTCCGCAAAACTGCCTTATCCTGATGAAAAATTAGAAAAGGCGATTCCCAAGAGAGTGGATAATTCAGAAACTCTTCTAGCAGAAGAGATGGCCAAAAGAAACAACACTTTCCAAGAAAGTAATTTAATGTCCAAAGAATGCATAGGCTCAAACGGAGGAACCTATAAAGCCTTCAAAACCAAATTCAGACTCCAAGGAGGAAAGATTGATTTAATGACAGGCTTGATACGAACCAAAACCTGCACAAAACAATGAATACCAGGAAGTTTAGCAATCTTTCTATGAAATAAAATAGAAAGAGCAGAGATTTGTCCTTTCAAGGAACTTGCAGACAAACCTTTATCCAAACCATCCTGAAGAAACTGTAAAATTCTAGGAATTCTAAAAGAATGCCAAGAGAATTTATGAGAACACCATCAAATGTAAGTCTTCCAAACTTGATAATAAATCTTTCTAGAAACAGATTTCCGAGCCTGCAACATAGTAGTAATCACTGAGTCAGAGAAACCTCTATGACTAAGCATTCAATTTCCATACCTTCGAATTTAATGATTTGAGATCCTGATGAAAAAACGGACCTTGAGACAGAAGGTCTGGCCTTAATGGAAGTGGCCAAGGTTGGCAACTGGACATCGAACAAGATCTGCATACCAAAACCTGTGAGACCATGCTGGAGCCACCAGCAGCACAAATGATTGCTCCATGATGATTTTTGGAGATCACTCTTGGAAGAAGAACTAGAGGCAGGAAAATATAAGCAGGTTGATAACACCAAGGAAGTGTCAACACATCCACTGCTTCCGCCTGAGGATCCCTGGACCTGGACAGGTACCTGGGAAGTTTTTTTGTTTAGATGAGATGCCATCAGATCTATTTCTGGAAGCCCCAACATCTGAACAATTTGAGAAAACACCTCTGGGTGGAGAGACCATTCTCCCAGATGTAAAGTCTGACGACTGAGATAATCTGCTTCCCAATTGTCTATACCTGGGATATGAACCGCAGAAATTAGACAAGAGCTGGATTCCGCCCAAACAAGTATTCAAGATAATTCTTTCATAGCTTGGGGACTGTGAGTCCCACCCTGATGATTGACATATGCCACAGTTGTGATATTGTCTGTCTGAAAACAAATGAACAGTTCTCTCTTCAACAGAGGCCAAAACTGAAGAGCCCTGAGAATCACACGGAGTTCCAAAATATTGATTGGTAATCTCGCCTCTTGATATTTCCAAACCCCTTGTGCTTTCAGAGATCCCCAAACAGCTCCCCAACCTGAAAGACTTGCATTTGTTGTGATCACAGTCCAGGTTGGATGAACGAAAGAGGCCCCTAGAATTATACGATGGTGATCTAACCACCACGTCAGAGAAAGTCGAACATTGGGATTTAAGGATATTAACTGTGATATCCTTGTATAATCCCTGCACCATTGGTTCAGCATAAAAATCTGGAGAGGTCTCATATGAAAACGAGCAAAGGGGATCGCGTCCGATGCTGCAGTCATGAGACCTAAAACTTCCATGCACATAGCTACTGAAGGGAATGGACTGAAGGTTCAAACAGGCTGCAACCAATTTCAAACGTCTCTAGTCTGTTAGAGACAAAGTCATGGACACTGAATCTATCTGGAAACCTAAAAAGGTTACCTTTGTCTGAGGAATTAAAGAACTTTTTGGTAAATTGATCCTCCAACCAAGTCTTCGAAGAAACACTAGTTGATTTGTGTAAGATTCTGCAGAACGTAAAGACTGAGCGAGTACCAAGATATCGTCCAAATAAGGAAACACTGCAATATCCCGCTTTCTGATTACAGAGTGGGGCACCGAGAACTTTTGAAAAGATTCTTGAAGCTGTCACTAGGCCAGAAGGAAGAGCAACGAATGAGGGCCGCACCTTCATGTGGACTTGGGGGCTGACTTTGATCTCTTAAATGGCTTGGATTTATTCCAATTTGAAGGTGACTTCCAATTGGAAACAGATTCCTTGGAGGAAGGAATAGGTTTCTGTTCCTTATTTTGTTGAAAGGAACGAAAACTGTTAGAAGCTTTAGATTTACCCTTAGGTCTTTTATCCGGAGGCAAAAAACCTCCCTCCCCCCAGTGACAGTTGAAATTATTGAATCCAACTGAGAACCAAATAATTTATTACCTTGGAAAGAAAGAGATAGCAATCTGGACTTAGAAGTCAGCATTCCAAGATTAAATCAACTTAACAATGCTAGACAAATCATGATCCAATACTTGTTGCGCTAAAGTTTCCAACCAAAAAGTGGAAGCAGCTGCAACATCAGCCAAAGAAATTGCAGGCCTAAGAAAATGACCTGAATATAAATAAGCTTTCCTTAGATAAGATTCAAGTTTCCTATCTAAAGTATCTTTAAAAGAAGTACTATCTTCCGTAGGAATAGTAGTACATTTAGCAAAAGTAGAGATAGCCCCATCAACTTTGGGGATATTTTCCCAAAACTCTAAAGTAACTGCTGGCAAAGGATACAATTTTTTAAACCTTGAAGAAGGAATAAAAGTAGTACCAGGCCTATTCCATTCTTTAGAAATCATATCAGAAGCATCAGGAACTGGAAAAACCTCTGGAATAACCACAGTAGGTTTATAAACAGAATTTAAATGTTTACTAGTTTTAATATCAAGAGGACTAGTTTCCTCCATATCTAATGTAATTAACACTTCTTTTAACAAAGAACAAATATACTCCATTTTAAATAAATAAGAGGATTTGTCAGTGTCAATATCGGAGGCAGGATCTTCTGAATCAGATAGATCCTCATCAGAGATGGATAAATCAGTATGTTGCCGGTCATTTGAAATTTCATCAACTTTATGAGAAGTTTTAAAAGACCTTTTATGTTTATTAGACGACGAAATGGCAGACAAATCCTTCTGAATAGAAACAGAAATAAATTATTTTAAATTTACAGGTATATAGATGTTGAGGGAACAGCAACAGGTAATGATCTACTACTGATGGATACATTCTCTGAATGTAAAAGTTTATCATGACAACTATTACAAACCACAGCTGGAGGTATAACCTCCACAAGTTTACAACAAATGTACTTAGCTTTGGTAGAACTGTTATCAGGCAGCAGGGTTCCAACAGTGATTTCTGAGACAGGATCAGATTGAGACTTCTTTCAAATGTAAGAGAAAAAAAAACATATAAAGCAAAATTATCAATTTGCTTATATGGAAGTTTCAGGAATGGGAAAATATGCAAACAGAATAGCCCTCTGACATAGAAAAAAGGCAGGAGGCAAATAGAAATGGGGTCTTAAATAATGAAAATATTTGGGCCAAGTATGACACACAACAAACAGAAAAAAAAAAATTTGGCGCCAAAAACGACACACTCGCGTCATAGAAGACTTAACCTTGTGAAAGGACTCAGCATAAACTAAGACGCCGGAAATGACGAATTTGCGTCAATGAACGTAACTTTGCGCAAAAAAAATCTCGCGCCAAGAATGACGCAATAAACACTGGCATTTTGCGCCCTTGCAAGCCTAATTCTGCCCGCGAATTTTAAAAGACAGTCAAATAGAAAAAGAGACTATACCCCAGGTAATAAATACATTTTTCATAAAAAAGCATTTCCCAGATATGAAACTGACAGTCTGCAAAAGGAAATATACTGAAATCCTGAATCATGGCAAAAATAAGTACAATACATATATTTAGAACTTTATATAAATACATAAAGTGCCAAACCATTGCTGAGAGTGTCTTAAGTAATGAAAACATACTTACCAAAAGACACCCATTCACATATAGCAGATAGCCAAATCAGTACTGAAACAGTTATCAGTAGAGGTAATGGAATATGAGAGTATATCGTCGATCTGAAAAGGGAGGTAGGAGATGAATCTCTACGACGATAACAGAGAACCTATGAAATAGATCCCCCATGAGGAAAACCATTGCATTCAATAGGTGATACTCTTCACATCCCTCTGACATTCACTGTACTCAGAGGAAACAGGCTTCAAAATGCTGAGAAGCGCATATCAACGTAGAAATCTTAAAAAAACCTATGCCCCCAGCTTATAATAGTATAATAAATACAATAACATAGTCTAATAGGATTAAAGAGTGCCTTATAACCAAAAGAATGTTTTTATCTATAGGTACCCAGCGACTGGAAATAAGCAGAAATCCGGTAGAAAGCTAAACCAGTGCTTAAAAATACCAGAGGATATGGAATAGACTTATAACAACGACTTAACAGGAGGATGCGAAGGACAGGTCCCTTCGCCACATGTGGAAAGGCTTATGTCTAAATCCCCTAATGCGTAATTGTGCTACTATCCAGTACTCCAAATACATCCCGCCAACATCAGTAGTACTCTGAGGGGAAACCAGGCCTGAAATCAGTTTGAGAACCCCTCTCACAGTTGAACATCTGAAGCGCCTTCATTCTTCACCTTTCTCCGGCAGAGGCAAAGACAAAACTAGTTACCATAAAAGTCGGCGGGGTTTTACAGGGATCTTAGAGTATGGGAATATTTGCCTCCTGCAAGTGGTCAGGAAAGATATTTCCCAGAAGTAGTCATGGACTCTCACCACCTTTATGAAAGAAATGTGTACCACAAATTGAAGTCAAGCTCTGTTGATCAGAGTGCCTTACCACCTCCACCAGCTCTGAGAGCCTTCCTACACGCTGAAAACATTACAGCAACACAGGAACAGGAAAGTATTATAAAAACAGAAAAAGCGTGCTAAAAAACTGAAGGTAACAAGCAGAAACTTAGCACAAGTGAAGTACAACATACTGTGCATAGCTCAGAAGCAACTTCTGAGCACACTAAGCCAACCACGCTAAATTTAAATAACAAAAAGTAGTTTTTAAAAAAAAAAAAAAAAAGTGCACAAAGTGCAATAAACTGCTAGTATAAAATGTATGGTGTATAAATAAATGTCCCAGACTATGTGACGCATGTGGACATTTTTATACTAATCTCTAATACACAATAGAAAGTAACAGCACCACTCTAATAAATTTCATAATGTTGTGCCCAAGTGATCCTCATTCCTACACGCATCCAACACACTAAAAACACACGTGTGTTTTGAGTGTGTTGGATGCGTGTAGGAATGAGGATCACTTGGGCACCTCGCACAAAGCAGTTCTGTTTCTGCATACGATATTAATAAATCTTTATTATTAAGGATTATTTATGGTGTGCCGAGTATTATTGTGTAGTATATTTATACTAATAGCTGGTAGGCTATGAAGGTGAGGTACTTACCTCTCAGCATCTCCACCCGCTGTGCTTACTTCAGCAACTTGCTTCCAGTTAACAAGCCCATCCTAGGAAGTGTGAGAATGATGCCAAGGATTTAAGCTAGGAACAGCATCACAACCCAGGGGATTGATGGACAAGTCCACATTTCACCTGGGGAGTGATGGGGATCCACAAGGAGTAGCCCTCTGTAGACCAGGTTATTCCAAAATTTCACATGGGAGGCCTGCAACATTTCTTTACTAAGAAAAAGTCCTTTCACTGCCTTGCTGATAACTCCTTGTCTGAATGACAAGTTACTGCGAGAAGGATTCAGGCCACAGATCGGTTAGAGGATCCCCCTTTCAAACGATCTTGCACCTCACTTTCCCCTCACTTCTAAACAAGGAAGCAAAATAAATAACTGATGATAATGAAAAGTGGGAGGGATTTAAAGCTTGTGTGCTGGAGTGTGTTGCTTTCTCCTGGTGCTTAGGAGAGGAATACTCCCCACACGTGATGACTTGAGGAGTCTCACCATCGGATGTAAAACTGTGCTCAAACTTTTATCAAGTTGGTTTCTCTACACTTCCTGGCAGAAGGACAGGAATTTAATATATCTATATAACGTAGGAATACAGCATTTAGTTAAAGTGCTATAAAACATATTGAGATCTGTGCATATTCTAAAAGGGCTAATTAAAAAGGGACATGATTCAGATAGAGAATACAATTTTAAACAACTTTCTAATTTACTTCTATTATCTAATCTGTTTTATTCTCTTGGTATCATTTGTTGAGGGAGCAGCAATGCACTACTGGTTTCTAAATGAACACATGGGTGAGCCAATGAATATAGGTATTTTTATGAAGCAACCAATCAGCAGCTAGAACCTAGGTTCTTTGCTGCTCATGAACTTGCCTAGATAAACCTTTCAGCAAATTATAACAAGAGAAGGAAGCAAATTAAATAATAGAAGTAAATTAGAAAGTTGTTTAAAATTGTATTCTCTATCGGAAACATGAAAGAAAAATTTTGGGTTTCATGTCCCTTCAACCCTTTGAGTGCTAAGCACTTTCCCACCTGGGTGCTAAGCTGTTCAAAGGTTTTTATTATTTTTTAAAAAATTTTATTTAACTTTTATTTTTCCAGATCCCAAAGACTTACACTGTTGGAAAGGTTAGGTGATTACCTTTCCAACGGTGGGTCTTGGGGGTCTGTAGCTGTTTAGATGCCTGAGATACAGGCTTCTAAGCAGCATGCCCCCTTTTCCTATACTTAACATTGTTAAAGTGAAGGTAAACTTTGATGAATGAAAGCCCGTTTTTTTTAAAATACTATTAAAAACAGGGGCACTTTCATTCATCAAAGTTTAGAAGGCAGCCGTTTGGTTAAACACTAACCTTTGTTTTTTTTCACAGCCAGAGCAGCTTCCCCCACCCGGAGATCCTCTCTTCACACGCCATCAATGACTAATCCAGCTTCCTCCAATCACGGCATGGCCTCAGGCAATGACTACCCTGGGGGGAAAGCAGTGATTGGAGGAAGCTGGATTAGTCATTGACGTAGAAGAGAGGATCTCCGGGTGGGGGAAGCTGCTCTGGCTGTGCAAAGAAGAGAGGTAAGTTTTTAATCAAAATGGCTGCTTTGTAAACTTTGATGAATGAAAGTGCCCCTGTTTTTAATAGTATTTTTTAAAAACTGGCTTTCATTCATCAAAGTTTACCTTCACATTAAGTTTAAATAAAGTTGCTCGTGACGTCATCACGTCATTGCATGTGACGTCACCGCACATAATGTGAAGCGATGCCTGTCACTATACAGGCCCGATCACCGGGGTAGGAGCGGGTGGGAACCCCCAGATCTCCTTCAAGGTGGGAGAGTACTAACGACGGCTCTGAGCCGTCGTAGGCATCTGAATGGGAAACTCTGCAACGGCTCAGAGTCGTCAGCACTCAAGGGGTTAATTAAATAAAAATAGCTTACTGTGGGACTGTGGAGAATAATACTGAGTTTACAGGTAAAAGATTACCAAATAACCGCAAAAAGACTCTGTTCAGCAAGGGCATAACATCCGACACTGACTGACTATCTAGTTCAGAAACCTTAACATGTGGCGTACACATTTAAGGTGGTCTTCGCATAATTTATATGTGGACATTGGTAACAAACTTTTTTATATATGTAATCTGCAGATTGAAGTTTGTGTGTGTGTGACCGGTCACATTTTAGCGTACATCATTTTTACAATTGCAAAAGTGTTAGTGTTTGGTAAATAAATATAGAAGTGTTTTAACAAGCGTATTAGAGAATCTTTTCTTCTTTCTGCTGTGTTTGTATGTTTGCTTTTTTAGTGCTGTTCTAGCTCCCTTTTTTGCATAATTAGGTAAAAATAGTTTGCATAAAAAATTGCTAGCAAGTATTGTTAAACAGCCATCCTGTCTGGAATAGTCTGATCCCCCTCCCCATTATCAGTATTTAGCATCAGAAACACAGGCACTGTATTTCACAGCAGCTTATTTGCTTCTAGGCATGCTCCAGCAGAGGAGTGTTAAAGGGACAGTCAAGTCCAAAAACAAAAAAAAAACAAAAAAACCTTTCATTTTTCAAATAGGGCATGTAATTTTAAACAACTTTCCATTTTACTTTTATCAACAATTTTGCTTTGTTCTCTTGGTATTCTAGTTGAAAACAAACCTAGGAAGGCACATATAATTTATAAGCCTTTGAAGGCCGCCTCTATTTTATTTACTTTTCACAGCAGGGGAGAGCTAGCTCTTGTAGGCCATATAGATAGCATTGTGATCACGCCCGTGGCTAGTGGCAGACACTTCACTAATTGGCTAAAATGCAAGTCAATAGATAATAATTAAAAGTCATGTGATTAGGGGCGGTCAGAAGATGCTTAGATACAAGTTAGTCACAGAAATAAAAAGTGTATTAATATAACAGTGTTGGTTTTGCAAAACTGGGGAATGGGTAATAAAGGGATTATCTATCTTTTTAAACAACAAAAATTCTGGTGTTGACTGTCCCTTTAAAGTCTGCATTTTACCAAAGCAAAAGTGGAGATAGATACAGCCATATGAGGAATTATGTGTGTGTGTGTGGGGGGGGGGGGGGCTGTACAATTCGGAAACCTAAAAGAAAGTGTTAATGGCGAGGCACTGCAGTATAAATTTGCAGGTAAATCATTTAAAGTACATATTATATTTTGTCTCTATCCGAACTTGTTTTATGTCCCTTTAAACCTTTTTGCATTTTCCTATTAAAGCTAGCAAAATTTTAATTTACAAAAAACATGGACAAAATAAAGTATATTGAAAAGCTGTTAATTTTTTTATGGAGAAGATTTTAAGAAAGGCACAAGAAACCCGAAAATGTTATATTTCATTATTCAGATAGAGGATACCATAGTATTCTTTGTTGAAAAGCATATCTGGTAGGTAGCATGTACCTGTAACACTGTATAACTGCAGTTTATGAGAACAATGCTGCCATCTAGTGGCATAAAATTGTTAAAAGTATTAGTGCAAAACTGCTGCCACATAGTGCTCTAGAGTGGGACACACACACTCCTGGGCCTTCTACCTGCTTTTCAAAAGATAGCAAGATAAAGTACTTTTTTTTTTTAAACAATTACACAATGAATCATAAAAAATGGGGTTTAATGTCCCTTTCTTAAAGGGACTGTCTACTCCAGAATTGTTATGGTTTAAAAAGATAGATAATCCCTTTATTACCCATTCCCCAGTTTTGCATAACCAACACAGTTATATTAATATACGTTTTACCTCTGTGATTACTTTGCATCTAAGCCTCATCAGACTGCCCCCTTATTTCAGTTTTTGACAGACATGCGTTTTAGCCAATCAGTGCTGACTCAAATAACTCCACGGCAGTGAGCACAATGTTATCAATAGGACACCCATGAACTAGCACTGTCTAGCTGTGAAACTGTCAAAATGCACTAAGATAAGAGGCAGCCTTCAAGGGCGTAGAAATTAGCATATGAGCCTACCAAGTTTTAGCTTTCAAGAAAGAATACCAAGAGAACAAAGCAAATAATAAAAGTAAATAGGAAAGTTGTTGAAAGTTGCATGCCCTATATGAATCATGACAGTTTTCATTTTGACTAGACTGTCCCTTTAAAATCAAAATGTAATTCTACATAACATGTTTAACTTTTGAATATACTTTATTTTATCTAAATGTTCTGTAATTTAAAGGGACATGAAACCCAACTTTTTTCTTTCATGATTTAGAAAGGACATGCAATTTAAACAACTTTCTAATTTACTTCTATTATCTATTTATCCTTTGCTGAAAAGCATATCTAGATAGGCTCAGTAGCTGCTGATTGGTGGCTGCACATAGATGTGAAGGGCTCACCCATGTGCATTGCTATTTCTTCTGCAAAGGATATGTAAAGAATGAAGCAAATTAGATAATAGAAGTACATTGAAATGTTTAAAATTGTATTCTCTGAGTCATAAGAGAAAATTTTTGGCTCTAGTGTCCCTTTAAAGTGAATGTAAATTTTGATGCTAAAGTGCCCGGTTTTTAAAAATTCGATTACAAACAGGGGCACTTTAATTCATCAAAATTTACATTTCACTTGTGTTGTGAAAAAACAACAACTTTTAAACTTGACAGCAGCTCCAGCTTCCTTCGGTCGTTGCAAGCCATTTCTGATGTCAGAAATGATGGATAGGTCATCCTCCAATCACGGCTTCCCCCAGGGGGAATCAGTGTCTGATTCAATGCCGTGATTAGAGGAAGCCGGATTCCTCATTTTAGACCCAGGAAGAGGCTTTGCGACGGGTGAAGGAAGCTGGAGCTGCTGTGAAGATTAAAAAGTAAATTTATGCTTACCTGATAAATTGATTTCTTATATGATACGAGTCCACGGATTCATCCTTTACTTGTGGGATATTATCCTCCTGCTAACAGGAAGTGGCAAAGAGCACCACAGCAGAGCTGTCTATATAGCTCCTCCCTTGACTCCACCCCCAGTCATTCGACCGAAGGTATAGGAAGAAAAAGGAGAAACTAAAAGGTGCAGAGGTGACTGAAGTTTTAAATAAAAAAATATAATCTGTATTAAGATGACAGGGCGAGACGTGGACTCGTCGTATCATAGAAGAAATCAATTTATCAGGTAAGCATAAATTTACTTTTCTTCCATAAGATACGACGAGTCCACGGATTCATCCTTTACTTGTGGGATACAATACCAAAGCTACAGGACACGGATGAACGGGAGGGACAAGACAGATGCCTAAACAGAAGGCACCACTGCATGAAGAACTTTTATCCCAAAAATAGCCTACGAAGAAGCAAATTTGTCAAATTTGGAAAAGGTATGAAGGGAAGACCAAGTCGCAGCCTTACAAATCTGTTCAACAGAAGCATGATTTTTAAAACCCCATGTGGAAGCCACCACTCTAGTAGAATGAGCTGTAATCCTTTCAGGAGGCTGCTGTCCAGCAGTCTCGTATGCCAACCAGATGATGCTTTTCAGCCAAAAAGAAAGAGGTAGCCGTAGCTTTTTGACCTCTACGTTTTCCAGAATAGACAACAAACCGAGAAGATGTTTGATGGAAATCCTTGGTCGCTTGCAAGGAAAACTTCAAAGCACGAACCACGTCCAAGTTGTGTAACAGACGCTGCTTCTTAGAAGAAGGGTTAGGACACAGAGAAGGAACAACAATTTCCTGATTAATATTCTTATTAGTAACAACCTTAGGAAGGAATCCAGGTTTGGTACGCAAAACCACCTTATCAGAATGGAAAACAAGATAAGGCGAGTTGCATTGCAATGCAGATAGTTCAGAAACTCTTCGAGCCGAAGAGATAGCAACTAAAAACAGAACTTTCCAAGATAGAAGCTTAATATCTATGGAATGCATAGGTTCAAATGGAACCCCTTGAAGAACTTTAAGAACTAAATTCAAACTCCATGGCGGAGCAATAGGTTTAAACACAGGCTTGATTCTAACCAAAGCCTGACAAAACGACTGAACGTCTGGAACATCTGCCAGATGCTTGTGCAGTAAAATTGATAAAGCAGATATCTGTCCCTTTAGGGAACTAGCTGATAACCCCTTCTCCAATCCCTCTTGGAGAAAGGACAAAATCCTAGGAATCCTGATCTTACTCCATGAGTAGCCTTTGGATTCGCACTAATAAAGATATTTACGCCATATCTTAAGGTAAATTTTCCTAGTGACAGGCTTTCGAGTCTGAATCAAGGTATCTATGACCGACTCAGAGAATCCCCGCTTAGATAAAATCAAGCGTTCAATCTCCAGGTAGTCAGCCGCAGAGAAACTAGATTTGGATGCTGGAACGGACCTTGAATGAGAAGGTCCAGTCTCAGTGGCAGTTTCGACAGTGGCAGAGAGGACATTTCCACCAGGTGTGCATACCAAGTCCTGAGTGGCCATGCAGGTGCTATCAAAATCACTGAAGCCCTCTCCTGTTTGATTCTGGCAATCAGACTAGGAAGGAGAGGAAATGGTGGAAACACATAAGCCAGGTTGAACGAACAAGGTACTGCAAGAGCATCTATCAGTACTGCTTGGGGATCCCTTGATCTGGACCCGTAACAAGGAAGTTTGGCATTCTGACGAGATGCCATCAGATCCAATTCTGGTGTGCCCCATTGATGAATCAATTGTGCAAACACCTCCGGATGGAGTTCCCACTTCCCCGGATGAAAAGTCTGACTTAGAAAATCTGCTTCCCAGTTCTCCACTTCTGGGATATAGATTGCTGATAGATGGCAAGAGTGAGTCTCTGCTCATCAAATTATTTTGGAAACCTCTATCATTGCTAGAGAACTCTTTGTTCCCCCCTGATGATTGATATATGCTACAGTCGTGACATTGTCCGACTGGAATCTTATGAATCTGTCCGAAGCCAGCTGAGGCCACGCCTGAAGCGCGTTTAATATCGCTCTCAGTTCTAGAATATTTATTGGAAGGAGAGCCTCCTCCTGAGTCCACACACCCTGTGCTTTCAGGGAATTCCAGACTGCACCCCAGCCCAATAGGCTGGCGTCCGTCGTCACTATGACCCACATTCCCTGGGACAGATGATCCTGTGACAACCACCAAAGAAGAGAGTCTCTGGTCTCTTGATCCAGATTTATCTGAGGAGATAAATTTGCATAGTCCCCATTCCACTGTCTGAGCATGCATAGATGCAAGCGAGCAAATGGAACTATGTCCATTGCCGCTACCATTAGTCCAATTACCACCATACACTGAGCCACTGACTGACGGCAGGTGGTTAAGATCTTTGATTTTCTGTCCTCCGTCAGAAAATTTTCATGTCTACCGAATCTATCAGAGTTCCCAGGAATGGAACTCTTGTGAGAGGGATAAGTGAACTCTTCTTTACGTTCACCTTCCATCCGTGAGATCTTAGAAAAGCCAACACGATGTCCGTGTGAGATTTGGCTAGTTGGCAAGTTGGTCACAAACTGGTAATGCTTGTCCAGAAAGGCGAACCTGAGGAACTGGTGATTATCTTTGTGGATAGGAATGTGAAGATATGCATCCTTCAAATCCACGGTGGTCATATATTGACCCTCCTGGATCATTGGTAAAATAGTCCGAATGGTCTCCATCTTGAAGGATGGGACTCTGAGAAATTTGTTTAGGATCTTGAGATCTAAAATCGGTCTGAAGGTTCCCTCTTTTTTGGGAACCACAAACAGATTGGATTAAAACCCCTGCCCCTGTTCTGCTTTTGGAACTGGTCGGGTTACACCCATAGTATATAGGTCTTCTACACAGCGTAAGAACGCCTCTCTTTTTGTCTGGTTTACAGACAACCGTGAAAGACGAAATCTCCCCCTTGGAAGAGAATCTTTGAAGTCTAGAAGATACCCCCCCTGGGTCACTATTTCTAAAGCCCAGGAGTCCTGAACGTCTCTTGCCCAAGCCTGAGCAAAGAGAGAAAGTCTGCCCCCTACTAGATCCGGTCCCGGATCGGGGGCTGTCCCTTCATGCTGTCTTGGTGGCAGCAACGGGCTTCTTGGCCTGTTTACCCTTATTCCAGGTCTGGTTAGGTCTCCAGACTGACTTGGATTGGGCAAAATTCCCCTCCTGCTTTGGGGCAGGGGAGGAGGTAGGGGGACCACCTTTGAAGTTTCGAAAGGAACAAAAATTATTTTGTTTGGTCCTCATCTTATTTGTCTTATCCTGAGGAAGGGCATGGCCTTTTCCTCCAGTGATGAAGGAAATGATCTCTTTCAGTTCAGGCCCGAATAGGGTCTTACCCTTGAAAGGAATAGCTAAAAGCTTAGATTTTGAGGACACATCAGCAGACCAGGACTTAAAGGGACATTAAACCCAAATGTTTTATTTCACGATTCAGATAGAGAATACCATTTTAAACAACTTTCTAGTTTACTTCTATTATCTAATTTGCTTCATTCTCTTGATATTATTTCCTAAAAGCATATCTAGATAGGCTCAGTAGCTTCTGATTGGTGGGCTAAACCTAAATGCCTCATATGAGTGGCTCACCCCGTATACATTGCTATTTCATTAACAAAGGATATCTAAATAATGAAGCAAATAAGATAATAGAAGTAATTTGGAATGTTTTTAAAATTTTATTCTCTGTCTGAATTATGAAATAAATTTTTTGGGGTTTAATGTCCCTTTAATGTCCCTTTAAGCCATAACGCTCTACGCGCTAAAATGGCAAAACCTGAATTCTTTGCCGCTATTAGCCAGTTTGAAAAGCGGCATCTGTAATAAAAGAAATAGCTAGCTTGAGAGCCTTAATTCTATCTAAAATATCATCCAATGGGGGTCTCAACCTTAAGAGCCTCCTCAAGAGCCTCGAACCAAAAAGCAGCTGCAGTAGTTACAGGAACAATGCACGCTATAGGTTACAGAAGAAAAACCCTGATGAATAAATATTTTCTTTAGAAGACCCTCTAATTTTTTATCCATAGGATCTTTGAAAGCACAACTGTCCTCAATAGGTATTGTTGTAACGCTTAGCTAGGGTAGAAAATAGCTCCCTCCACCTTAGGGACCGTCTGCCACGAATCCCGAATGGTGTCAGATATGGGGAAACATTTTCTTAAAAGTAGGAGGGGGGAGAGAACGAAATGCCTGGTCTATCCATTCCTTAGTAACAATGTCTGAAATCCTCTTAGGGACCGGAAAAACATTAGTGTAAGTAGGGAACCTCTAGATATCTATCCATTTACACAATTTTCTCTGGTGGAATTACAATAGGGTCACAATCATCCAGAGTCGCTAAAACCTCCCTGATAACAAGCGGAGGTGTTCAAGCTTAAAATCTTAAAAGCCGTCATATCCGAGTCTGTTTGAGGGAACATCTTTCCTGAATCAGAAAGGTCTCCCTCAGACAGCAATTCCCCTATCCCCAATTCAGAACATTGTGAGGGTACATCGGAGATGGCTAATAAAGCATTTACTCATACCAGACCTAACTGCTTTTTCCCCTGCAAACCAGGCAGTTTAAGATAATACCTCTGTGAGGGTAGTAGACATAACTGCTGCCATATCTTGCAGGGTGAAAGAATTAGACGCACTAGAAGTACTTGGCGTCGCTTTGTGGCGGCGCGTTAAAGGTTGTGAAACTTGGGCGAGAAGTAGATGGTAAAACCTGATTCTCCTCTGACTGAGAATCATCCTGAGACATACTTTTATCAGCTAAAATATGTTCTTTGCAATGTAGGCCCTTTCAGTAACACAGGGACACATTTTAAGTGGGGGTTCCACAATGCTTCTAACACATGGAACATTGGCTTTCCTCAATGTCAGACATGTTAAACAGGCTAGTAATGACCCTCATACAGGCTTAAAACACTTTATTTAGTGAAAAAATAACAATCTTAAAAAAACGGTACTGCGCCTTTAAAGAGAAAAAAAGCATACAATGTTCCAAAACTGCTTGAAAACAATATAATTGTCTTAATTTTATGATAGAAGCATCCCAATTCTGCAGCTAAGTTTGCCCCACAAGGAAAGGAATATTTAAAAATATAAACAGAAAATTATAAAAACGTTTATTTCAATAAAAAGCACCCCCCTGCAACCTGTAAAACCCGGGTTTAAACCTTCGATTTGTCCAAATACAGCTCACAAAGGCCCACCGATTTGGAGCTTGCTGCTTGCTTGAGAAAAACAACTGCGCAACTGAGGCGCAAAAATAAGGGCCCCGCCCTATGCTCTCTCGATGTCTCACAGCCTAAATTAATTGCACCAGAGCGGTCTAAAACCTAGCCATGTGGGTTCATAAAACCCAGAAATGAAGCCATGTGTACCCTTCTTAATAAAGCATAAAAACGTTATCCTGCACTCCCAGACATGTAAAACGTTTGCCCACAAAACATTCAAACATCAGTGTCAACCATTTTTATATAGCACATATATGCAAGCTCAGTAATACCCCTCTTTATACTTTAGGAATACTGCTTACCCTCTCCCTCATGGGGATACTGTCAGCCAATTCTGAAATAACAGTCTCTCCAGAAAAAAATGACTGAACATACCTCACTGCTTATAGCATGAAAAACGTTCCTCACACTGAAGTTTCTTAAGTACTCCTCAGCCATTCTGTGGGAACTGCGCTGGATCTTAGTAACTACTGCTAAGATCATCAGCCTCCAGACAGAAGTCTTCATCCATCTGCTGCCTGAGGGAAAAAGTACACACCAGTACCATTTAAAATAAACTCTTGCTTGAAGAAAAATAAAAACTAACAATTTTATCACCTCTTTCACTTTACCCTTCCTAGTACTTAAGAGTAGCAAAGAGAATGACTGGGGGGGGTGAGTCAAGGGGAGGAGCTATATAGACAGCTTCTGCTGTGGTGCTCTTTGCCACTTCCTGTTAGCAGGAGATAATATCCCACAAGGATGAATCCGTGGACTCGTCGTATCTTATAGAAGAAAGCTAAGTTTTTTTCACAACAGGAATGAAATGTAAATTTTGATTGAATTAAAGAGAGCCCCTGTTTTAATAAATTTTTCAAAAACCGGGCACTTTAGCATCAAAATTTACATCACTTTAACTCTAAAAACTGTGTTCTTTCAACTGTTAGCTGGCAGACTGGAGTAACTTCACAATTCTACAGAGTTAACTGCTTGAACAGCATCATTTATGTAACCACAGCAAAGGAGAAAAAGATTCATTTCAAGGGATGTGTTCCTGGGAGTACAAAATAATACAAGTTGTTTGACAAAGTACATTTTGATTTGACTTTAAAATATGTGCGCAATCACATATTTGGGCACCAGGCGCAAAACAAAATTATGCTTACCTGATAATTAATTTCCATCGAGGGGAGGAGAGTCTATGGCTTCATTCATTACTATGAATTAAGAACCTGTCCACCAGGAGGAGGCAAAGACACCCCAGCCAAAGGATTAAGATACTCCCCCCACTTCCCTCATCCCCCAGGCATTCTGCCAAGGGAACCAGGAACAGTAAGAGAAATATCAGGGTAAAAAAGGTGCCAGAAGAAGAATAAATTTAGGGCTGCCCAACGGAGATACGGGCAGGAGCCGTGGACTCTCCACCGCTTGATGGAAATTAAATTATCAGGTAAGCATAATTTATGTTTCTATCTAAAGGGAGGAGAGTACATGGCTTCATTCATTCACTATTGGGAACATATACCCAAGCTCTAGAGGACACTGAATGAAACCGGAAGGGCAAAATGCAGACCCTAATCTGAGGGCACCACAGCCTGCAAAACCTCTCTCCCAAACACAGCTTCCGCAGAAGCAAACGCGTCAAATTTGTAAAGCTGCTCCCTGGTCCTCCTTACACACTTTTACAAATTTGCTCCATAGAGGCCTCATTCTTGAAGGCCCAAGACGTAGCCACAGCTCTAGTTGAATGAGCCGTGATCCTCTAAGGAGGCTTATTGTCCCGCTTTCTCATAAGCCAAGCAAATCAAGCTCCTCAACCAAAAAGACAAAGTAGCAGCAGAGGCCCTTTGCCCCTTGCGCTTCCCAGAATACACCACAAAAAGATGTAGACCGTCTGAAATCCTTTGTAGCCTGAAGAAAGAACTTCAAGGCACGAACCACATCCAGGTTATGAAGTAACCTCTCCTTTGAAGAAGAAGGGTTAGGACACAAAGAAGGAACAACTATTTCCTGAATGATGCAATAGACAACAGAAAGAGAACCTTCCAAGACAGACTCTTAATGTCTATGGAATGCATAGGTTCAAACGGAACCCTCTGCAAAACCTTAAGGACTAAGTTTAAGCTCCAAGGTGGAGCCGACTGTCTAAAGACAGGCCTGATTCTAGACAGAGCCTGAATAAAATATTGAATGACAGGGAGCTCACCGAGTCTCCTATGCAACATAACTGATAATGCCAAAATCTGTCCCTTAAAGGAACTTGCAGCAAGACCCTTCTCCAAACCGTCTTGGAGAAAGGTCAGAATCCTGGATACCTTCACCTTATGCCAAGGATATCCATGCTTCTCACACCAGGACAAGCAAGTCCTCCATACCTTATGGTAGATGCGACGAGTGACTGGCTTCCTTGCCTGAATTAGCATATCAATCACACTTTCTGAAAAGCCTCTCTTGGCTAAGACTAGGCATTCAATCTCCACGCAGTCAGCCTAAGATAATCTAGATTTCAATGTTGAAAGGGGCCCTGTGAAAGCAGATCCCTGCGACAAGATAACCTCCACGGCAGAGAGGATGACATCCCCACCAGATCCACAAACCACGTCCTCTGAGGCCACGAAGGAGAGAAATCAGAATGGCCGGGTCCCGCTCATGTTTGATGTGTGCCACTACGCAAGGTAGAAGTGGCAACAGTGGAAAAATGTAAGCTAGGCTGAATCCCCAAGGAACCACTAAGGCATCTATCAGCTCCGCCTGGAGATCCCTGGACCTCGATCCGTATTGAGGTAGCTTGCAATTGAGTATAGACGCCATGAGATCTCCGGCGCTCCACATCTGTGACAAATCTCCGCAAACACCTCTGGGTGAAGAGACCATTCCCGCGGATGGAAGGATTGTCTGCTGAGAAAGTCCGCTTCCCAGTTGTCCACACCTGGAATGTGAATACTGAGAGCGAGCAGTCGTGGGACTCCGCCCACTCCAGAACCCGAGACACCTCCCTCATTGCGAGGAAGCTCCTCGTACCCCCCTGATGGTTGATGTAAGCCACCGAGGTAATGTTGTCGGTCTGGAATCTAATGCAACTGACCGACTCCAGAGAAAGCCATGCCTTCAGAGCATTGTAAATCGCTCGTAGTTCTAGGATGATGATCGGAAGGAGGGACTCCTCCCTGGACCACTTTCCTTGTGCCATCCTGGCACCCCAAACAGCTCCCGATCCTGTCAGACTGGCGTCTGTGGTCACAATCTCCTAGGATGGTCGCAAGAAGGATGTTCCCATGGACAGTTGCTCCCGACAAATCCACCAAGAGAGGGAGTTAGAGTCCGAGCATCCATGGATATCAGCTGTGATAGATCTGAATGATCGCTATTCCACTGTCTCAACATGCACAATTGAAGAGGTCTGAGATGGAACCTGTTGAATGGGATGACATCTATGCTCAACACAATGAGACCTATCACCTCCATACATTGAGCCACCGACAGGCTTGTGGAATACTGAAGGGAATACTGAAGGGCAAGACAGGTGGACGCAAGCTTCATGCGCCGCTGATCTGTGAGAAATATCTTCATGGACAGTTTATTATCGTGTTGCTGGGAACCAGGGAACTCTTTCCTGAATTGATCTTCCAACCGTGAGATTTGAGCAGAAGAAGATTCCTCGAATGATCCTCTGCGAGGCTGAGCGATGGTGCCTGAACTAGTATGTCGTCCAGGTAAGGCGCCACCGCAATGCCCCTGGATCTGGCCATTGCAAGCAGTGCCCTCAGAACCTTTGTGAAGACTTTCAAGGCCGTCGCCAGACCAAAAGGAAGGGCCACAAACCTGGATGTGGTCCCTGTGGATTGGCACATGAAGGTAGGTGTCCTTCAAGTCTATAGTCGTCATGAACTGTCCCTCTTGAACTAGGGGCAGAATAGATCTGATAATTTCAATTTTGAACAATGGAACACTCAGAAACTTGTTTAAACACTTTAGGTCCAGAATCGGGTGGAACATGCCCTCCTTCTTTGGAACCACAAAGAGATTGGAATAGTACCCTAGACCCCTTTCTGCTAGGGGTACTGGTACGATAACCCCGAGAGAGGCGATATCCCTCACACTCTAGAAAGGCCTCTCTCTTCTCTGGTCTTGAAGATAGGTTTGACAGGATGAATCTGCCCTCGGGCGGATGGGATCTGAACCCTATCCTGTAACCCTGGGAGACCACCTCTAGCACCCAAGGGTCCTGAACATCCTGCAACCATGCATCTGAGAATAGAGATAATCTTCCCCCTACGTGATCCAGAGACCGGTCGGGGGCCGCCCCTTCATGCCGATTTTGTCTTGGCGTCTTCTTGCTCTGCTTAGACTTGTTCCAAGATTGAGCCGGCTTCCAAGATCCCTTGGACTGGTCCACTTTTGCGGTGGGTTGCTGGTGCTGGGCCTTAATCGCATGAAAGAGATGAAAAGTAGATCCTTTAGGCTTAGCCTTCTTATCCTGTGGTAGGAAGGCTCCCTTGCCTCCCACAACCGTGGATATAATTGAATCCAATCCTGGACGAACAGGATCTTTCCTTGAAAAGGCAGGGACAACAGCCTTGCCTTTGAGGTCATGTCCGCAGACCAAGATTTTAGCCACAGAGGTCTGCGCGCTAAAACAGAAAAACCTGACACCTTACCATTCAGGAGAATAATTTGCATATTGGCATCACAGATGAAAGAATTGGCGATCTTCAGCGCCTTAATCTTCTCCTGTATCTCATTGATGGATGTCTCCCCCTCGACCATTTCACGCAGGGATTCACACGAATATGTCGCAGCTCCAGCGACCGCCGCAACGGCCGCTGCTGGCTGAAAAACAAACCCTGTGTGCTGAAACATCTTTCTCAACAAGTTGTCCAGCTTTTTATCCATGGGCTCTTTAAACTACGAACAATCCACAAGGGGAATAGTCGTCCGCTTCGCGAGTGTAGAGATAGCCCCATCCACCTTAGGGATGGTCCCCCACAGCTCAAGCTGAGGGTACGGAACGGGGAACAGTTTTTTAAAGGAAGGGGAAAAGGAAAAACCTAATCGCTCCCATTTGTTCTTAATAATATTAGCCATCTTAATGGGAACCGGGAAAGACTGAGGTACTACCCTGTCCTCGTATACCTCGTCAAGCTTAGGAATCGCAGGTTCTTCGGTTTCTTAGGCTCCGGAAACTCCAGAGTAGCAAAAACCTGCCAAAGCAGAAAGCGCAAATTCTCCATCCTAAACCTATAACCAGACTCCACCGCTGGAGGTTTAGATGACACGGACTCCTAACCAGAAGGGGCCTTCTCCAAAGGATCGGAGTGGGCCTCATCATCGTAGAGCGCATCTGGAAGTTCCATCAGCGAGGACAAACCCTGGGCCAGACCGCTATGATAAACCCTACGCTTGCGCTTAGCAGAACGTGGTAAGGCATGGATCACTTTCGAAACAGCTGATTCCAGTTGGTCCACAAAGTCTGACGGCCAACAAATCTCTCCCGAAGGAGTAACGGTTGGACCTCGGGGCGCTGCATGTGCAAACCGAGATGAATGTAGGGAACACACCTCCCAGGACGAAGAACCCTCAGAGGTGGACGGCTCAGTAGTACTAGACATCCGTTTACATTTAGATGTTGTAACTTTATTAAGGCATGTGGAACATAGTTGAGCAGGCTGATCTACCAGAACCTCCTCACAATAAACACAGGAATGAGACTTTATTAAGGAAGGAGAGCCTTCCAACGAGTCAGGAGTCCTCCATCGCTTGCGCGCTTGCTTAGACTAACTTTATTTATTAAAAAGGCACCTTTATACCACCAATGGGGCACTCACCACCTCCTAGGACCCGGACTACAGAAACCGCTACGTCTCCTGCGCCACTGATCAACAGGAAGGATAGCCACCCCCAGTCACATAGAATGCGTGACAGGACCGCCCCTGCACTGGGGAAAAATGCACCAAAAAATGGCCGCGCAAGTTTCCGCAAGTGACCTGAAAGTTACACACATTGCCAGAGCCTCATCTCGCACATAACGCAGCAATGACACAATAAACAATATCATGCATAACCCCCCCCCCCCCCACTGTTCAATAATCCCCCTTCCAGGAATATTAACCCTTGATTCTATAAACATAAAAAGGTGCCACACTGTGACCCTGTCTAATATGTTATTATTAATAAAAAATGAAACTATCTTACCAGAATCTACGCCATGGAACAGGAAGACGGCCCTTCAAGTGTGACAGGTTAGTAGCCTCGCTCCTGACATGGACTTGAAGTGAAGAAAGCAGGCAGCGAAACTCGTCAACCCTGATTGCTTATGGAGCTGTTAATATGAGTCGGGATGGTTTTGAAGAAAGACTCTCCTTGCATTTCCGGACTTACTTTCACCCAGGCTCTCACTGACAGGACTACTTAAAACTCCAGTCTCACTGCGAAGAGTACTACCCTCCATAAGAAACTACTCCGAAACTACGGCACTCCTCTGCCACCCTCCTGTGACAAAAGGCAAAGAATGACTGGGGGATGAAGGAAGTGGGGAAAGTATTTAAGCCTTTGGCTGGGGTGGGGTGTCTTTGCCTCTTCCTGGTGGCCAGGTTCTTAATTCCCAATAGTAATGAATGAAGCCGTGGACTCTCCTCCCCTTTAGATGGAAAACCCAGCGTCAACAATTTTTAGTCGAATCGAGCGATCATGTATACGGCGTAGCAGACAAGTTACAAGTGTATATTTCACAAGTCAGCCACAGTTTTTACTCCCATAAACTAACATAGAACTGGCGTCGCGAGTCGGTATTGCATATTCAGCGCAAGGACATACACGTGCAGAATGGAGATATTTTACTCCATTTTCACCTAACATAGGCAGGAGCAGCAAGCCTTGCACGGAGTATAAAAGTACCGTAACTCTCTAGAAGCCTTAACCAACATCTAACGCATGCACAATATCAACCCTTAAACCATGACCCCCCCCATCGCAATGTCTAATAAGTTATTAACCCCTGGTTCGCCATCCCCCCACATTGCGTAGTCTATTAAAAGTTATTAACCCCTGAACTACCATCCCCACACATCGCAATGTCTATTAAAAGTTAACCCCTAAACTGCTATTCCTCCACGACGCAAAGTACCTAATTAACCTATTAACCCCTAATCTGCCAACCCCCTACAACGCAAAGTATCTAACCTATTAACCCCTAATCCTCCACCACCCCCACAACGCAAAATATTAACTTAATAACTAAGACCCCTAACCTAACACCCCTAACTTATTTAAAATACAATTACATAAAATAAAAAATACAAACTACATTAAAAATGTACTAAAAACATTACCCAACATATTTTTTTTTTTAACATTACAGAAAATAAATTAAATTATCCAAAATAAAAAGTTATTCCTAATCCAATACCCCCTTAAAAAAAAAAAAAACTAATCTAAAAATAAAATTACCAATAGCCCTTAAAAAGGGCATTTTGTAGGGCATTGCCCTAACAGCTATTTTTCCAAAAAAAATAATACAAAAGTACCCCCTAACATTGCAACCCTCCACCTCCAAAATAAAAAAAACCTAACTAAAAAGAAAACCTAATCTACCCATGCTCCATCTTAATCATGAAAGTTTAATTTTGACTAGACTATTCCTTTAATGTAATGTTAGTTTTTTGGGGTTTTTAGTGAATTTGTTTCTTCATTTTTTGAATTTTTTTTATTAATTTTTAACAGTTAGTATTTTTTATTTTATGTAAGTGTATTTTAATTGGGTTAAGTTAGGGGGTATTAGGTTAGGGGGCTTAGCTATTAGATTAATACTTTGCATTGTGGGGGGTTGGCGGATCAGGGGTTAATAGGTTAATTAGGTACTTTGAGTTGTGGTGCATTAGGAGTTAATATGTTAATTAGGTAGTTAGCGATGTGCGGGGGAGGTGGTTAAGGGGTAAATACGTTTTTTGAGACATTGCGATGTGGAGGGATAGCGGATTAGGGGTTAAAAACTTAAAATTGATTGCAATGTGGGGGGATGGCGGTCTAACATGCAATTTCAACTTATTTTTTATTTTTAGATATGTGCCGCAATATGATAAACTGACGTAAATTACTGGTGACGCCAGAAGTGTAGTTGCGCACATTTGTGAAACTCGCCAGTTTATCAGACTTACAGTATATAATCTGGTGGCGTGGTTTATGTGATTCACCCGAGGTGAATTTATGGGCGATGTGGGTTTCAGCAGTTACGCTGAAACTTACTCCACATATGTAATCTCTTCCTATGTATTTTGTTTACAGGTCTTGTGCTTAAAGGGATACTAAACTCAAATGTTTTATTTAATGATTCTGATAGAGCATGCAATTTTAAGCAACTTTTTAAATTTACTCATGTTATCAATTTTTCTTTGATCTCTTGGTATCTATATTTGAAAAGCAGGAATGAAAGCTTAGGAGCCCGCCCATTTTAGGCTCAGCACCAGGGTACCGCTTGCTGATTGGTGGCTAAATGTAGCCAATGAGCAAGAAATATCCAGGGTGCTAAACAAAAAATGGGCCAGCTTCTAAGCTTTCTTTCCTGCTGTTTCAAATAAAGATACCAAGAGAACGGAAAAAAAACTGATAATAGTAAAATTAGAAAGTTGCTTAAAATTGCATGTTCTATGCAAATCATTAAAGAAAAAAAATTGGGTTTAGTATCCCTTTAATTGCTGTTAATTACATATAAATAAAAAAAAATAACTGCTCGATGTTCTTGCCAGGCCTAAAGAATTTCTCATGTGACCATAACCTGTGCTAATACCCAGTCTGTAGTATTACTTGGAATCTAAGAAACACACAAACAAGCAATGCTTGTAATTTCTTAAATTGATTTTAGCTGAAATTTGAAAGGAAGTGGTAATCTGCCACCAAAAAAAAAAAAAAAAGATAGTTAAAGGATCATTAAAGTGTAAAAATTAAATTAATATGTTAAGTCTATGAAATATTTACCACAGTGGCCCTACAACACTGTGTTTAACCCCTGCAAAGGGGACATTAAACATTATTGGCAACATTACAAGTGGGAGCGTTAACTGAGCTAGAAGTAAGATTTTTGGGCTTGTTGGGTTGCGATCATATTATGAGTGTAAAGTAAACGTATCGCACTTAGGCGAACCACACAAGCGCAAAAAGCCAAACTTAGAATATCACGTAGTCCCCCGTAGAAGTCAATGGAGCATGGAAGTATGGAAAAAGAAAACACCCGACTCACGAACAAACCTAAAACGCATAATCTCATGTGCGCTAACGCAACATGAAAACAGAATTTATGCTTACCTGATAAATTACTTTCTCCAACGGTGTGTCCGGTCCACGGCGTCATCCTTACTTGTGGGATATTCTCTTCCCCAACAGGAAATGGCAAAGAGTCCCAGCAAAGCTGGTCACATGATCCCTCCTAGGCTCCGCCCACCCCAGTCATTCGACCGACGGACAGGAGGAAATATATATAGGAGAAACCATATGATACCGTGGTGACTGTAGTTAGAGAAAATAATTCATCAGACCTAATTAAAAAACCAGGGCGGGCCGTGGACCGGACACACCGTTGGAGAAAGTAATTTATCAGGTAAGCATAAATTCTGTTTTCTCCAACATTGGTGTGTCCGGTCCACGGCGTCATCCTTACTTGTGGGAACCAATACCAAAGCTTTAGGACACGGATGAAGGGAGGGAGCAAATCAGGTCACCTAAATGGAAGGCACCACGGCTTGCAAAACCTTTCTCCCAAAAATAGCCTCCGAAGAAGCAAAAGTATCAAATTTGTAAAATTTGGCAAAAGTGTGCAGTGAAGACCAAGTCGCTGCCTTACATATCTGGTCAACAGAAGCCTCGTTCCTGAAGGCCCATGCGGAAGCCACAGCCCCAGTGGAGTGAGCCGCGACTCCCCCAGGAGGCCGCCGCCCGGCAGTCCCATAAGCCAATCGGATAATGCTTTTAAGCCAAAAGGAAAGAGAGGTAGAAGTCGCTTTTTGACCTCTCCTTTTACCAGAATAAACAACAAACAAGGAAGATGTTTGTCTGAAATCTTTAGTAGCCTCTAAATAGAATTTTAGAGCACGGACTACGTCCAAATTGTGTAACAAACGTGAAACTGGATTCGGACACAAAGAAGGTACAACTATCTCCTGGTTAATATTTTTGTTGGAAACAACTTTCGGAAGAAAACCAGGCTTAGTACGCAAAACCACCTAATCTGCATGGAACACCAGATAGGGCGGAGAACACTGCAGAGCAGATAACTCTGAAACTCTTCTAGCAGAAGAAATTGCAACCAAAAACAAAACTTTCCAAGATAATAACTTAATATCTACGGAATGTAAGGGTTCAAACGGAACCCCTTGAAGAACTGAAAGAACTAGATTTAGACTCCAGGGAGGAGTCAAAGGTCTGTAAACAGGCTTGATCCTAACCAGAGCCTGAACAAATGCTTAAACATCTGGCACAGCTGCCAGTCTTTTGTGAAGTAAAACAGATAAAGCAGAGATCTGTCCCTTCAGAGAACTTGCAGATAATCCTTTCTCCAAACCTTCTTGTAGAAAGGATAGAATCTTAGGAATTTTTATCTTGTTCCATGGGAATCCTTTAGATTCACACCAACAGATATATTTTTTCCATATTTTATGGTAAATTTTTCTAGTTACAGGCTTTCTAGCCTGAATCAGAGTATCTATTACAGAATCTGAAAACCCACGCTTTGATAAAATCAAGCGTTCAATCTCCAAGCCGTCAGTTGGAGGGAAACCAGATTCGGATGTTCGAATGGACCCTGAACAAGAAGGTCCTGTCTCAAAGGTAGCTTCCATGGTGGAGCCAATGACATTCACCAGGTCTGCATACCAAGTCCTGCGTGGCCACGCAGGAGCTATCAAGATCACCGAGGCCCTCTCCTGATTGATCCTGGCTACCAGCCTGGGGATGAGAGGAAACGGTGGGAATACATAAGCTAGGTTGAAGGTCCAAGGTGCTACTAGTGCATCTACTAGGGTCGCCTTGGGATCCCTGGATCTGGACCCGTAGCAAGGAACCTTGAAGTTCTGACGAGACGCCATCAGATCCATGTCTGGAATGCCCCATAATTGAGTTATTTGGGCAAATATTTCCGGATGGAGTTCCCACTCCCCCGGATGGAATGTCTGACGACTCAGAAAATCCGCTTCCCAATTTTCCACTCCTGGGATGTGGATCGCAGACAAGTGGCAGGAGTGATCCTCCGCCCATTGAATTATCTTGGTCACTTCTTTCATCGCCAGGGAAGTCCTTGTTCCCCCCTGATGATTGATATATGCAACGGTAGTCATGTTGTCTGACTGAAACCTTATGAATTTGGCCTTTGCTAGTTGAGGCCAAGCTCTGAGAGCATTGAATATCGCTCTCAGTTCCAGAATGTTTATCGGGAGAAGAGACTCTTCCCGAGACCATAGACCCTGAGCTTTCAGGGATTCCCAGACCGCGCCCCAGCCCACTAGGCTGGCGTCGGTCGTGACAATGACCCACTCTGGTCTGCGGAAGCTCATTCCCTGTGACAGATTGTCCAGGGTCAGCCACCAACGGAGTGAATCTCTGGTCTTTTGATCTACTTGAATCGTCGGAGACAAGTCTGTATAATCCCCATTCCACTGTCTGAGCATGCACAGTTGTAATGGTCTTAGATGAATTCGTGCAAAAGGAACTATGTCCATTGTTGCAACCATCAATCCTATTACTTCCATGCACTGCGCTATGGAAGGACGAGGAACAGAATGAAGTACTTGACAAGAGCTTAGAAGTTTTGATTTTCTGACCTCTGTCAGAAAAATCCTCATTTCTAAGGAATCTATTATTGTTCCCAAGAAGGGAACTCTTGTTGACGGGGACAGAGAACTTTTTTCTTTGTTCACCTTCCATCCGTGAGATCTGAGAAAGGCTAGGACGATGTCCGTATGAGCCTTTGCTTTTGACAGGGACGACGCTTGAATCAGGATGTCGTCCAAGTAAGGTACTACTGCAATGCCCCTTGGTCTTAGAACCGCTAGAAGGGACCCTAGTACCTTTGTGAAAATCCTTGGAGCAGTGGCTAATCCAAATGGAAGTGCCACAAACTGGTAATGCTTGTCCAGAAAAGCGAACCTTAGGAACTGATGATGTTCCTTGTGGATAGGAATATGTAGGTACGCATCCTTTAAATCCACGGTAGTCATAAATTGATTTTCCTGGATAGTAGGTAGGATCGTTCGAATTGTTTCCATTTTGAACGATGGTACCCTGAGAAATTTGTTTAGGATCTTTAGATCCAAAATTGGTCTGAATGTTCCCTCTTTTTTGGGAACTATGAACAGATTGGAATAAAATCCCATTCCTTGTTCTCTTATTGGAACTGGATGTATCACTCCCATCTTTAACAGGTCTTCTACACAATGTAAGAATGCCTGTCTCTTTATTTGGTTTGAAGATAATTGAGACCTGTGGAACCTTCCCTTTGGGGGTAGTTCCTTGAATTCCAGGAGATAACCTTGAGAAACTATTTCTAGCGCTCAAGGATCCTGAACATCTCTTGCCCAAGCCTGAGCAAAGAGAGAAAGTCTGCCCCCCACTAGATCCGGTCCCGGATCGGGGGCTATCCCTTCATGCTGTTTTGGTAGCAGTGGTAGGCTTCTTGGCCTGCTTACCCTTGTTCCAGCCTTGCATTGGTTTCCAGGCTGGTTTGGGTTGTGAAGTATTACCCTCTTGCTTAGAGGATACAGAATTAGAGACTGGTCCGTTTCTGCGAAAGGGACGAAAATTAGGCTTATTATTAGCCTTAAAAGACCTATCCTGTGGGAGGGCGTGGCCCTTTCCCCCAGTGATGTGTGAAATAATCTCTTTCAAATCAGGTCCAAATAATGTTTTACCTTTGAAAGGAATGTTAAGCAATTTTGTCTTGGAAGACACATCCGCTGACCAAGACTTTAGCCAAAGCACTCTGCGCGCCATGACAGCAAACCCTGAATTTTTCGCCGCTAATCTAGCTAATTGCAAAGCGGCAACTAAAACAAAAGAGTTAGCCAATTTAAGTGCTTGAACTCTGTCCATAACCTCCTCATACGAAGATTCTTTACTGAGCGATTTTTCTAGTTCCTCGAACCAGAAACACGCTGCCGTAGTGACAGGAACAATGCATGAAATTGGTTGTAGAAGGTAACCTTGCTGTACAAAAATCTTTTTAAGCAAACCCTCTAATTTCTTATCCATAGGATCTTTGAAAGCACAACTATCTTCGATAGGAATAGTAGTGCGTTTGTTTAGAGTAGAAACCGCCCCCTCGACCTTGGGGACTGTCTGCCATAAGTCCTTTCTGGGGTCGACTATAGGAAATTATTTCTTAAATATAGGGGGGGGGAACAAAAGGTATGCCGGGCCTTTCCCACTCTTTATTTACTATGTCCGCCACCCGCTTGGGTATAGGAAAAGCGTCGGGGGGCACCGGAACCTCTAGGAACTTGTCCATCTTACATAATTTCTCTGGAATGACCAAATTGTCACAATCATCCAGAGTAGATAACACCTCCTTAAGCAGTGCGCGGAGATGTTCTAATTTAAATTTAAATGTCACAACATCAGGTTCAGCTTGATGAGAAATTTTTCCTGAATCTGAAATTTCTCCATCAGACAAAACCTCCCTCATGGCCCCTTGAGATTGGTGTGAGGGTATGTCAGAACAGTTATCAGCGTCCTCTTGCTCTTCAGTGTTTAAAACAGAGCAATCGCGCTTTCTCTGATAAGTAGGCATTTTGGATAAAAGATTTGCTATGGAGTTATCCATTACAGCCGTTAATTGTTGCATGGTAATAAGTATTGGCGCACTAGATGTACTAGGGGCCTCCTGTGTGGGCATAACTGGTGTAGACACAGTAGGGGATGATGTAGTATCATGTTTACTCCCCTCATTTGAGGAATCATCTTGGGCAATATCATTATCTGTGGCATTACTGTCCTTACTTTGTTTGGACACTATGGCACAATTATCACATAAATTTAAATGGGGAGACACATTGGCTTTCATACATATAGAACATAGCTTATCTGATGGTACAGACATGTTAAACAGGCTTAAACTTGTCAACAAAGCACAAAAAACGTTTTAAAATAAAACCGTTACTGTCACTTTAAATTTCAAACTGAAAACACTTTATTACTGAATATGTGAAAAAGTATGAAGGAATTGTTCAAAATTCACCAAAATTTCACCACAGTGTCTTAAAGCATTCAAAGTATTGCACACCAAATTTCAGAGCTTTAACCCTTAAATTAACAGAACCGGAGCCGTTTTTACATTTAACCCCTATACAGTCCCAGAATGAGGCTCTGTCTATAACTAGAAAGGCCCCCATCTGAAAAAGGTGTCCAACACAGAGCCTGCCGTTTTTCTAAACGTTCCCCAAGATTATAATACCAATAATTAGTTAGAATCTGCATAATATGCCTAGTAAAGCAATCGTTTTAGCCCAGAAAAATGTCTACCAGTTTTTAAGCCCTTTTTGAAGCCCTTTATTCTTTTATGTTTAACTAAGAAAATGGCTTACCAGTCCCCATGAGGGGAAATGACAGCCTTCCAGCATTACATGGTCTTGTTAGAAATATGGCTAGTCATACCTTAAGCAGAAAAGACTGCTAACTGTTTCCCCCAACTGAAGTTACTTCATCTCAACAGTCCTGTGTGGAAACAGCAATCGATTTTAGTTACCGTCTGCTAAAATCATCTTCCTCTTACAAACAGAAATCTTCATCCTTTTCTGTTTCAGAGTAAATAGTACATACCAGCACTATTTTAAAATAACAAACACTTGATAGAAGAATAAAACTACATTTAAACACCAAAAAACTCTTAACCATCTCCGTGGAGATGTTGCCTGTGCAACGGCAAAGAGAATGACTGGGGTGGGCGGAGCCTAGGAGGGATCATGTGACCAGCTTTGCTGGGACTCTTTGCCATTTCCTGTTGGGGAAGAGAATATCCCACAAGTAAGGATGACGCCGTGGACCGGACACACCAATGTTGGAGAAATTATAAATATTTCACATTCTAATTTTGTTTGTATAGTATAATATGTTCTATTTATTCATAAATATTATATATATATATATATATATATATATATATATATATATATATATATATATATATATTCAGAGAAAGCAAAAACATAAAAATGGTAAAATGTAATAAAAGTATGCAAAGACCACCAAGTAGCTGCTTTGCAAATTTGATCAACTGAAGCCTCATTCTTGAAAGCCCAAGAAGTGGCAACTGACCTAGTAGAGAGAGCTGTGATCCGCTGTAGCGGAGGCTGACCTGCCTCTAAATAAGTTCTGTGAGTCAAGAGTTTGAACTAAGAGGCTTTCTGATATAGAACCAGAGGTCTGTCTGAAATCATTAGTAGCAGCAGGTGGCGAGAGTCTACAATCCATTACTCCTGGGAAATAATAACCAAGCTGTGGAGTCCAAGAGTAATTAAAAATGATGATAAACCTAAATCCACAGCCCAAATAGAATAAAAAATAATATATATTTTATTATTTTATTTTTTTAAAAATATGCACTTAAAATGACCTACAGGCACAAAACAAAAAAATATCCTATGACAACTGCCTGAAGGATTTTTCCTACCAAAGGCTGCCTTAGAAGCATTTTTGAAAGCCCAAGAAGTGTCAACTGATCTGGTACAATGAGCAGTAATCCGTTAAAGTGATGGTAAATCCAAGAGTTTAAAGGGCCATGATACCCAAATGTTGAAACACTTGAAAGTGATGCAGCATAGCTGTAAAAAGCGGACTAGAAAATATCACCTTAACATCTCTACGTAAAAAAGAAAGTTAGCCACATCCCATTGTAAAGGACTTCTAAGCAGCAAATCAGTATGTCTGTCCCGGGACAGCGAAAGGGCCGAGCATTCGTGCACACTCATTTATCTATTCAGTTTAAGGAAGTTTACTATGAAATCTCATGAGATCACAGTAAACGAGTTCATGACCTTAGCACTGCAGTTCATTTCTTCATTTTTTTTTTGCTTTTTTTCACCTGCAGCTGGGAGCAGCTAAAGTATAACTCAACACAAAACTTACTCTGCTGGTGATCTGAGGAAGTTGTGAGGTAAAATATCTTCTTTTTTTACATAGAGATGCTCAGGTGATATTTTCCTGTCAGCTTTTTACAGTTATACTGCATCAGTTTCAAGTGATTTAGCATATGAGTATTATGTCCCTTTAACAAACGCTAGGATTTACCTAAAATCAAGTGGACTTTAAGTAATCATACATGTAAAAAATAAAAGAGGGCGCTAAACTCACCCTTTCTGTGCCGTTGGACAGAGCTAAACTAATGTTAGGAGTATGGCCAAAGCGCCTACTTGACGGCTGGGTCTTAATAATAGCAATCTGTTTGAAACTTCAAAAATGTATTAGTTTTACAATATAAAACAAACATGGATCCACCATGTATAAAACATTGTTCTTAAACAGTAAAAGAATTCTAAACAATGATTTCTAAAACAATGACGGTATAAACATTTAGGATGTACCATTGTTATACATTCAGAATGTTCATCCTGTTCGTTGCAGTAAAAAGATGGCGTGCAGCAAAGTAAAGTTATTAATAAGCAACAAAAATATGTGCAGGAAATGCTTGAAATCTTTAAAAACGAAAAATTATATGAAAAAATAGAATGTGCGGCAAATAAATTGTTTATGTGCAGAAAAAGACTTGAGTCTTGAGAAAGGCCTTTGAGAGGCCGAAACGCGTTGACGAACTGGTAAGCCTATTTTCATTTACAATCTGTTAAAAACCGTCTACACTATTGTATCTTTCTTTTTATAGAAGGACCAAATCAGGGAATTTCTTCACACTTTCATTAAGGGAATTGAACACCATTGACACCACATAGGAAGCCTTACTACACACTAATTGCTTAAAACCATTTTAGTCTTCTACTCTCACTTCAGCACAACATTGCTGATTAAGTAACTGGAACTTAGTGAGGGGGGAACGGAGCGCAACATTGCTCAGTTGGACATATAAATTGCCGATTTTCATTTTTCTTCAATTCTCATCAATTTTCGGGACACATATGCTGGACTTACTGGAATTACTTTTCAAACATAAGGATACAATTGTTTTTCATTAAATTTATTTGCCACACATTTGTAACGTTTTGCAACGAACAGGATGAACATTCTAAATGTATAACAATGGTACATCTATATGTTTATAGGGTCATTGTTTTAGAAATCATTGTTTAGAATTATTTTACTATTAAGAACAATTTTTTATACATGGATCCATGTTTATGTTTTATATTGTAAAACTAATAAATTGTTGAAGTTTTAAACAGATTGCTATTATTAAGACCCAGCCTCCGTCAGGTAGGCGCTTTGGCCATACTCCTAACATTTGAATATTCTAGTTGACAGCTAGGTGTCAATTCTCCAGAGCACAAGGGTCTCCTTGCTAGCAGGCGCTAGGTGTTTATCACTATAACAGCGCTTAACTAAGCAGCTCCAGCCGCAGCACATCCATTTTCTACCAATGAGGTGCTGCACGCACCTCTAAACCAACATCAATTCATGCACACAGAAACCTGTCAGCTGACACGCACAGCTACTGGTTCACATGTGCAAACATCACCTCATTGGTAGAAGAAGATCAATGTGCCGTGGGTTGCCGGAGCAGCTGAGTTTAGAGCTGTGCAAAGGCACAGAAAGGGTGAGTTTAGCACCCTTTTTTACATGTTTGATCATTTAAAAAAAGTCTACTTGATTTTTAGTGATTGTAAAACCTTTTGTTTGTTATACGCTTGGATTTACCATCACTTTTAGGTGGAGGTTGTCCCACCTCCAAGTAAGCTTTATGGATCAAAAGTTTCAACCAAGGAGCCAAAGAAACGACAGTAGATTTCTGCCCTCTTTTTCAACCAGAAAAATGGACAAAAAACAAGAAGTTTGTCTGAAATCCTTAGTAGCATCAACATAACACTTCAAGGCTCCAACACATCCTAATTGTGAAGAAGTCTTTCTGAAGAATTCTTAGGATTAAGACAAAGAAGGGACAAGAATTTCTTGACTTATAACCAAATATGGGCCAGCTACTAAGCTTGACATTCCTGCTTTTTAAATAACGATAGCAAGAGAACTGAGAAAAATTGATAAAAGGAGTAAATTGGAAAGTTGCTTAAAATTGCATACTCTACCTGAATCATTAAAGAAAAAAAAAAATAGGTTTAGTATCCCTTTAATATGTGCCATATCCTGAACAAAAATTATGAATATCAGAAAGGTTGGCAATTCTCCTATGAAACAAAACTATAAGAGCATAAATCTGCTCTATCAAAGAACTGGCATATATGCCCTTGTCCAGACCATCCTGTGAGAAGTGCAGAATGCTAGGAATTCTGAAAGAAAAAAACATGATCCAAATAGTCTTATGTGAAATTGTCCTAGCTACCGGTTTACAAGATTGTAAAGATTCTGAAAAACCTCAGTCTGAGAACTAATTGTTCAACCTCCAAGCCATCAAGCTAAGAGACTTGAAACCCGGATCTAAAAATGGACCTTGAGAAAGGAGGTGTTGCTGCAGAGGAAGTGGCCAAGGAATAAAGGTCCTTTTAAAGTTTTTGGTGGCTGGAAATATTTTGTATTTGCATGACATTATTGAGACTAGTCCCTTTCCGTGCACCAACATGCGTAGTGTGCAGTTTCCCTACCTTTGAATTCCAACTGGATATCTGAACCCAAGCTGGAGCAATTAGAATTACTGATGATTCCTTTTGCCTGATCTTGAAAATTAGACAAAGAATTATAGTGTTCTGCACCTTGTGACAAGACCGCAAAGGCTCACTGGAGGTGAACAATAGCCCAACACAATCGTTACGAATATAAATATACAAAGTGCAAAAGTAGGAGCACCGTCTACATAAGAAAAGTGGCTTAAGTGCGGCATAGAAATATATATATATATATACACACACACAAGTGTAACGTTATATAGAACATGCATACAGTACCTGGCAATATGTCTGACCATGTGCAGTTACAGGATGTGCAAATTATATCAGTTATATTCAATTATAAGCAAGAGCACATGCTTGAGAAACTTATTAAACAAAAAGTTATACACAAATCAACAGAAGGTGCAAAATCAAATTATTTTTTTAAATTACACAATAGAGAAATAAATCATAAAGGCTCCACTGTGTGCGATCGTGCACAGTGTGCTAGAAATAATAAGTGGTTTGTGAAATAAATGTATACAACACCAAAGGATTTAGTTTAGGAGCGCTAGAACAGCTAAAAAGGATAATCTGGAGAGGATATACAATTTGACACAAAAAATAAGAATTTATTTATAGCTTTAAAACATACAGCGGGACGTCTCCCTTCAATTTGTAAAAATGTGTATATACAATATAATGATATTAGACTCTAATCTAAATTCCACCTTGTTAAAACTTATAATAAAAATAAAAATCATAAGATATTAAAATAGCAAGATACTTGTAACAAAATTTCCACCTAAGATATTATAATAATCCGATATTTGTATTAACTTGGGTGCATCTGTTTTTGGGCAGTCTGATACAATGTTAATACCGACGCTGGTTAAATGAACAACAATCTTACTGTATTTGAATGTCTATTATTTCTTGCGGAGTGCAATAATAACAATGCTTACGAGTGTTCACTGTTATGAGTCTATTTATATGAGAGCTTACCGGATCTTCTGACACTTTCAGTGTCCAATGGTATTTCAGTTTATCTTACCGGTAAAATATTGGATCTTTTTTCTGTCTTCCCAACTTGTACGATACAAGATATGCCTGGAATTGAAGACCTCAAACACGCTCCTGCGTGTATAGGATTTCTGTGTCACACACTTATCCTCTACTAAGAATATCTTTGGCCGCTGTGTCTTAGATGTTTAATTTAGTGGAAGCTTTTCAGGATAGATACTTGTGGTGCACGCTTCTGCATGTTAACAGGAACTTAGACTTTTCCTCAGCTAGGAATATCTTTGGCCCCTGTGTCTGCTTAAGCGGCAGCTTCTTAGGGTAAATACTTGCGGTGCACGCTCCAGCGTGTTGACAGGAACTTAAACTTCGGTATACAAACGGCTGTTTGATTACACTCTGTTCCCCTGTACTCCAATAGATCTGAAATTATGCAGGGGATGAAAGATCTGTTGTCCAGTTCTCAATTATAACTTAGGTAACGTCTAAGCGTTTCGCCAGCAGGCTTTATCAAGACTAATGTTGTGTGGTATTGACCGGCATTTAAAAAGCCCTCTTTTCTTTTTGATTGGTCAGTATATTTTCTTTTTGATAGGTGATGTTTTTAAGGTGGATTGTATCGATATTCTTAAGGTGATATTCTTAGGGCTACTTTGTAGCAATGTGAAATCCAAAATTTATGCTTAACTGATAAATTTCTTTCTTTCTTTCTTGACACGATGAGGTCCACAGATCATCATTAATTACTTTTGGGGAATATCACTCCTGGGCCAGCAGGGGGAGGCAAAGAGCACCACAGGAAACTGTTAAGTATCACATTCCCTTCCCACAACCCCCAGTCATTCGACCAAAGGAAAAGGAGAGAAAGGAAACACCACAAGGTGCAGAGGTGCCTGAAGTTTATATAAACAAACTGTCTGAAAAAACAGGGCGGGCCGTGGACTTGTGTCAAGAAAGAAATAAATTTATCAGGAAAGCATAAATTTTTTCTTCTTTCTAATGACACGATGAGTCCATGGATCATCATTAATTACTGTTGAGAATCAATACCCAAGCTAGAGGACACAGATAAGGGAGGGCAAGACAGGTAACCTAAACAGAAGGCACCACTGCTTGCAAAATCTTGCTCCCAAAGAAACCTAAGCCAAGGCAAAAGTATTACATTTGGAAAAAGTATGCAGAGTAAGACCCAATTTAAAGCCTGCAAAATGTGCCACAGAAGCTTCATTTGTGGAAGCCCAGGAAGAGGAAACAGCCCTCGTAGAATGAGCTGTAATTCTCTCAGGAAGATGCTGTCCAGCAGTCTCATAAGACAACCAAAGTATACTTCTCAACCCGAGAAAAAGAGAAGAATCTGTAGCCTTCTGACCCTTGTGTTTCCCCGAGAATAAAACAAGGCAGAACACCGGCAAAAAACCTTAGTCGCCTGTAAGAAGAATTTCAAAGCACGCACAACATACAAGTTGTGTAACAAACAATCTTTATGAGAAGAAGGATTAGGACATAGAGAAGGAACAATAATTTCCTGATTAAAATTCCTGTCCAAAATATCCTTTAGGAAGGAAATCTTACTTAGTACGAAACTCCACCTTATTAACATGAAAGATACTCCACCTTATTAACATGAAAGATAAAATAAGGAGAATCGCACTGCAGAGCCAAGAGTTCTGATACTCTCCGAGCAGAAGAGATAGCAACAAGAAACCAACCTAGCTGACAAACCCTTCTCCAGGCCATTCTGCAGAAAGGGAAAAATTCAAGGAATCCGGACTACTCCAGGAGACACCCATGGATTCACACCCAAAAAAGATATTTATGAGAATCCTCCTAAAAAACGGTCTGTGAGTCCGCACCATGGTCTCAATGACCGACTTCAGAAAAACCACACAGACAGAACTAAGCCTTCAATCTCCAAGCAGTCAGCTTTTAGAGAAACCAAAATTTGATGAAGAGACTCCAATTCAGAAGGTCCTTCTTCAGAGGCAGCCTCCAAGGTGGGAGAAACAACATCTCCACTAGGTCTGCACACCAGATCCTGCAAGGCCACACAGGGGCTAATGGATTCACTGACACTTCCTACTGTGTGATACGAGCAAGGACTCGTGGATGGAGAGCAAAAGGATGAACCAGGTAAGTCAGTCTGAAATCCCAAAGGACCGCCAAAGCATCTATCAGAGCGGCCTGAGGATCCCTTGACCTAGAACTGTATCCTAGAAGCTTGGCATTTAGCCGAGACGCTATAAGATCCAACTCCGGCATCCCCCTCAAGGGATAAAATAGAGAACACCTCCGAAAGAAGTTCTCACTCCCCAGGATGAAGTAACTGACAGTTCATGACAGACAGCAACAGCGAACTTCTGACCACTAAACAATCCCAGTCGCCTCCTACATGGCTAAGGAACTCCTAGTTCCTTCCTGGTGAATAATAAAAGCCATAGACATGATATAGCCTGACTGGGACCAAACCAAGGACGGCTAAGACCAATTCAGAGCATTGTAAATCTGTTTCCATCCAATATGAAAAGGAGGAAAGCAGACACTCCGAGTGCATCCTCCATGCACCTACAAGCAAATACAAGACTGCTTCCCAGCCCAGCAGGTTGGCGTCCGTGGTCACATAACCCAGGAATGTCTCCAGAAACACGCACCCTGAGACAGATACTCCTGAAAACCACTACGGGAGAAAAATCTTTTGTCGACTGATCTAAATCCATCCTCTGAGACAGATCCAAATGATCTCCTCTTATGAAAATAACAAGGAATGATGTCCACTGAATTATCAGACCAATTTCCTCCCACCATAAGAGCTTGAAGGAAAATAAAAACAACTGCAGTTAGATCCAGACTCCCACCTCTGGTAGCAAGATGGCTCTATTGACCGGACCAGTAAAGCTTGCTGTTGGTTGGACAGACTGCAGAGAGGGAAAAATCCTTGATTGTCTGCCTTCCGTTAGGAATCTTCTCCATGATAGAGAACCTAATAAGGTTGCAAAAAAAAAAAAAAAAAAAAAATCACCCTTGAAGATGGAACAAGGGAACTCTCCTCCAGATTCATTTCCGCTCCATGGGAAAATAGATAGGACAAGATCTCTTGAAAGAGAATTTGTTCAAAGTAAGGATGATACCTGAACCCTATATTGTCCAGAAAACACCCTTGCACGACCCAAGGATCTAAAATTCCTACTAGGAAGACTAAACTTAGAAACTTGAGAAGATCCCGATCACAGCAACAATAAATACACATCGTTCAGGTCTATGATTGGTCTGAACAGGCCCTCATGAACCAAGAAAGAATGGATACTACATTGAAGGTCAGAACCTGAGAAAACTTGAGGTAAATAACTACATCCTGTTCCCAGAATGGAACTATCATCCCCAGAGAGAAAAGTCCTGAACCCAATTCAAGTAAAGTCTCATCATACATGGATTGCAGATACTCAGAAGGAAAAAATCTGCCCTTGGGAGGGAAACTTAGATTGGACTCCAAAAACATGGACCGACACTGCATAAAGAGGAAAAAAAGGAAAATTTTCCTTTAGTCTTACTCTCATGACGTTAGTCAGAGGATAATTCTACCAGACCAAGCTCAAACAAGGTCTTATCCTTGAAAAAGAAAATGCTAGAAGCATGGATTTGGAGTAAACAAAAATTGAAAAGGCTTCTCAGCTGACCAAAATGTCAGTCACAATGCCCGGCGGGCTAGCACAGTAAGTCTAATAAGACAAGACATTGCTCTAAAATTTAAAATTGAGACTAGATATCCAAAAGGCCTGAACTCCACCTCGATATTAGTAATCACTGGGTAAATTTTAGTGATAAAATTGCTTCCAATAAATAACTTATTTCCTCCTTGGATAGGCATGCTGTGATCACTCAAACTAGATTTTTGGACTTTTTATCATTGTGGATCTATGATATATTGAAGTTTTCCACATCTTTTTATATATATAAATTATGATGAAGTTCATGATTAATTTGAATATATAGCTGAAGTATAGTGATGGCTCTGTAAGATCAGCAGTAGTCTTCTCTGTTCTTTGAAGTGTAGAAATCCCCCATCGCATTAAAATACACATTAAAATCATGCAATATAATACAAACAAACAATGTAAGACTATAGGCATTAACTTATGTGGCATATGATATACTGCTTTCACTGTTCAATGTACAGTTAGAGAGGATAAGAGGATAATATAATCCTCCACTTCCATTTGAATTTTTCAAAAAGAAGCCTCTATATCCAACTAATATCCTGCAAAGAAAATTGATATTTTGTATTATAGTGTATTATATATTAATATAATATCCCTCACAATATGTGTGATGTTTTATGTATAATATAATATTCATGATCTAGTGTATATATTAAGAATAAATCAACTACTTTAGTCTATAAGAAATCCCAAAAACAGTTTGGATATGCTACAATACATAGTGTGAATCGAATGCATTAATGTAATACACTGATTATGAGAACCTATAAACTTTTTCACATTAAGATTGCTAGAAAATTTAACATAAAAGTTCAATATATATGGTAATTTAACGATGTTTTTTGAAATAAAATAGTGTGTGAATTGTAAATATTGGAACTTATGTATATACTGTTGCATTAATTATTTGTCTTATTAACTTCAGGTGTGTTTTAATCTATTGGTCTATATAGGTGTATATGTCACCATTCCCCCCAATTGTCTTTGAGTACGGGGAAACCCGAACGTGTCCTACTGCTGTGGATGTGACTGCTCTTTTGCATTTTCTTTTTTCTTAATATGTTGTGAAGCCCTGCAGCTTGCTGGTCTTTGTATATATTTTTAAACAATAAAGATAAAAGTTTTTTACGGAGCCGCTCTAGCACTTTCTTTTTGTATTGTACCGATTGAACCAGGCTACTGGCTTGTAATTGCAGAGAGACACAGAGGAGTTTGACCGACCGAAATTACTATCTAACCGGCACCCAGCTGGTGTGTGGTTTCTTTGAGCGTGTGGCGGAGCACGAAAAACACAGGCGGTGTTATCCTCAGGGAGGTTGTGCGGCCCACATCTTTCGCTCTACAACACGGAGGATTTCGTGTGTGTTGGTAAGCCAAACGGAGCAGCGCAAACACGGAGTAAGTGTTGTCCCTGAGGAGGAATTATGCGTTTGCTAGACTCGCTCTTCAGTTTAGATACAAGGAAGAAAACGTAAGTGGTTTTTGTCTGTTATTATTGCAGCTTAACAGTCCACACACACTATACTGTTTTTCCATCGTGGACACTAATCTTGGGATTATTAAAGTTTACTGGGCCATAGGACTCAAGTGTTATATGAACTGGTGCTTTGTGAACACACTAATTTCGTTTGGTTGTATATTGCTCTAAACGAACAATAGAACCTCCAACTTACTTTCCATGAATCCTTAAGGGAGCCGCTAGCCATAAAGGGATCTAAGTTCTCTGAGCCTAGTAGAAAAGCTCTCTTCTACTCAGAGGCACCATGCATTATAATGGGGCCATTTGGACAAGGGAAAAAACCCTTAAAAGGGACAGGAGGATGGGAGATGGTATCCCTAGCATCTCCTTGATGACAAATCCCAGACACGTCCGGATACCACTTCCTCATGGGAAAGGAAGATCAATAATGAAATGGACAATGTTCACATAACTCTCAAAGGCTGACATATCGACATGGGAATGATGTCATCTAAGTAGCCAAAACCCCTCCTTTAATACTACACGCCCCAGGTGATCAAGCATACATCTGAATGATTAGTACTCAGCATGGAGGATGAAGGAATTAAATCTTGTCCAAATCTGAGATTCCACCCTCAGAAACCTACCGGCGAAAACTCTCACCAGCACAGAAGAGAGTCACCAGTGTAGTAAAATATGGAGCAGAAACCTTACAATCTGAAATATAACAAATCCTCTTGCATATTTCCTGAAATAAGGAAAAAACAGACAAAACCGCAGAGTATACCTGAGCTACAAAATCTGGAAGCAAACATACTCCTCCTGGAGATTGAGGAACCACAGGGCACTGCATGGGATGCCAAAAAGGCTTGGGACATAAAAGGAGAAAGCTGTGGCATTGCCTAAACAGCATTATCCTGGGAGACACCAGGCTCATATTGAACAGTACCATAAAAAGTTCAACTTTCTTCTTAGAGGAAAAAAACTCCAGAAAAAAAAAGCACTTTATTTCTATAACAAAAAAAACAAACAAACAAAAAATAAAAATCAGGGGCTACTGACACATCCTCCTCGTTGGCTTAAGCAGGGGGTAATTTGTGTAGTGGTAGGAAGGACAGAAACCTATCTGAAATTTCTAATCTTTCTTTTACGAATTCCCTTAAGTATAGGAAAAAACGAAAAAGCCACTGATACCACAAAAGATACCTGGGCAGCAATTCTGCAAGCAAAAAACTCATCCAGGAGATTGAGAGGAACCGCAGGACACAGCATGTGATGCCCTAAAAGCCTGGGACGTTTGAGGAGAGAGCTTTGGCATTGCCTTAACAGCATCACCCTGAGATATATGAGGCTAGCTTAAAATCGTCTTCAAATTCTCTTACACTGTCACTTTAAGTGTATGGATAATTGCCCATTAACAGGAAAATATATTTATATAGGGACAGATCTCTGTTCTCCTGTAGCATAAACATGAAAGAAAATTCTTTAATGACAAAAAAAAACCTTAAATGATTGTATGTACATAGAGGAATTCCTTTACTCCTGTAACATGATTTTATGAAGGGAAAAGAGGATTGGGCCGTTTTTGAATGACTTATAGGGACAAGAATTAAAATATATAGAAGTCTCTACTTAAGACGGCTAGCGATGTTTAAGAAAAACAAATATTATTGGGGCATTTATGTTTCTCATGAGCGATAAACACAGCTGTAGATAATCAGCCTACCATAACAGTATAAGACGGTCTTACAAGCCCACCGCTCCGTTCTCAGCCTGAGAAGGAACCGGGTCGCATGATCGTCAGAAAAACAAAAAAGTACAAATATAAAACATGGCGCCGCTCCGTTCCTGTCCGACCAAGAAATAAAGCACCAAGGCTGCCTGTTATCAAAACCTCTAGGTCCTATTCTGAAGTTAAGTAAGATCCTAGAGGTTCAGAGATCCAGTCACAGTAAAAAAATAATAAACAGGACCCCTCGCTGCAACATAAGAGAATCATAAAATGTATATATGCTTATACTAAAAACAAGCCTCATGCAGCTGTTAACCCCTTCAACACCATTAAAGAGGGAACAGTGTCTCTTATATCTCACATTAAGTGCCTGCACACTGCCATGATTAATATCCTAGCAGGATATATTTTGTCCCCATAAAATTTGCAGGAGTCTATAAAGTGCACAATATTCCTCCTTAGAAGACAAAAGGGCACTTATCTGCATCTGGCCGTCCGGCAGCTGTACAGCTCACTAACTTTGAGAGGCATTCTCCCTCACATGGATCTGTGAAAAAGAAGAAAGGACTGAATAATCTTACTCAGGCTTTCAGTTAGGGCAGCAACAATTATTTGGGAGGCGTAGTGAGGATATACCCTACAATTTCCCAATTGCTTAAAAGCCACCACTGCTCTACTGAAGAGACTGACATGGGCTACGGCTAAACCACAGGAGCAAGCAGGACAATCTTGCTCTGCTTCAAAATAATAAAATCTTGATTGAAGAAACTTCTTTCAGACACCTAAACTTTACCACCTCCTTGCTCTCAACGTAGGCAAAGAGAATGACTGGGGGGTTGTGGAAAGGCAAGTGATACTTACAGTTTCCTATAGGTGTCCTCTTGCCTCCTGCCCTGCTGGCCAGGAGTGATATTCCCAACAGTAATTAATGATGATCCATGGACTCTGTCATTAGAAAGGAAAATACAACCCTGTCTATTGTAGATCACTGCATGTGCTAACAAACATATAATGTTATAGGAAATATGTTATAGGAAATATGTTATAGGAAATAGTGGCTAATAAGAGCTGAGAATAGAAAATCAAAAAATAAGGCGTGTGGGTCTAAAAAGAGTGTAATGTCTCTTGATTGAATAATTGAGAATATCAGCTCTTGGCAGATATCTGATAGACATACAACTAGTAATACAATAGTTTACTCTTAACCCTTTATTGGATAAAATGCAGAATAATTATGATATATCTCATATAAACATATTGATGTAGTAGAACATATTAGAATGTAATAGCGTACAGTAATATAAACGAGCATATAAAAATGTGATAACATATGAATGTATTATAACATGTATTAAAACGTGCAATTGCTGCAGCAATAAAAACTACTCAGAGCGTAAAAAATGAAAAAAAAAAAATGTATTCTAAAAATGCAAACGCAACAATAAAAAATATATAAAAATGCCAAATGGAGAGAACTAAAAGTTCTGAACAAATCCGAAGGCTGAACTGTAGTAGAGAAACAGAATTTATGTTTACCTGATAAATTTCTTTCTCCTACGGTGGTGTCCGGTCCACGGCTTCATCCTTACTTGTGGGATATTCTCTTCCCCTACAGGAAATGGCAAAGAGAGCACACAGGAAAAGCTGTCCATATAGCCCCCCCTCTGGCTCCGCCCCCCAGTCATTCGACCGACGGTTAGGAGAAAAAGGAGAAACCATAGGGTGCTGTGGTGACTGTAGTGTATAGATAAAAATTTTAAACCTGACTAAAAGCCAGGGTGGGCCGTGGACCGGACACACCGTAGGAGAAAGAAATTTATCAGGTAAACATAAATTCTGTTTTCTCCCTACATTGGTGTGTCCGTTCCACGGCTTCATCCTTACTTGTGGGAAACCAATACCAAAGCTTTAGGACACGGATGAAGGGAGGGAACAAGTCAGGTAACCTAAACGGAAGGCACCACAGCTTGCAAAACCTTTCTCCCAAAAACAGCCTCCGAAGAAGCATAAGTATCGAATTTGTAAAATTTGGCAAAAGTATGCAGAGAAGACCAAGTCGCTGCCTTACAGATCTGATCAACAGAAGTCTCGTTCTTGAAGGCCCATGTGGAAGCCACAGCTCTAGTAGAGTGAGCTGTAATTCGTTCAGGAGGCTGCCGTCCGGCAGTCTCATAAGCCAATCGGATGAATGCTTTTCAGCCAAAAGAAAAAGAGGTAGCAGTAGCTTTCTGCCCTCGTTCCTCTTACCAGAATAAACGACAAACAAGGATGATGTCTGTCTGAAATCCTTTGTTGCTTCTAAATAGAATTTTTAAAGCACGGACCACATCTAGGTTGTGTAACAAACGTTCCTTCTTCGAAACTGGATTCAGACACAGAGAAGGAACAACTATTTTCTGGTTAATATTCCTGTTGGAAACCACTTTTGGAAGAAAACCAGGCTTGGTACGTAAAACTACCTTATCTGTATGAAATACCAGATAGGGTGAAGTACACTGCAAAGCAGACAATTCAGAAACTCTTCTAGCAGAAGAAATAGCAACCAAAAACAGAACTTTCCAAGATAGTAACTTAATATCTATGGAATGTAAGGGTTCAAACGGAACCCCTTGAAGAACTGAAAGAACTAGATTTAGACTCCATGGAGGAGTCATAGGTCTGTAGACAGGCTTGATTTTGACTAACGCCTGTACAAACGCCTGTACATCTGGCACAGCTGCCAGACGTTTGTGCAACAAAACAGACAGAGCAGATATCTGTCCTTTTAAAGAACTAGCTGACAAACCTTTATCCAAACCCTCTTGGAGAAAGGAAAGTATCCTAGGAATTTTAATTTTACTCCAGAGAATCCCTTGGATTCGCACCAACGGATATATTTTTGCCAAATCTTATGGTAAATTTTCCTAGGTCACCCGGTTTTCTGGCCTGAACCAGAGTATCTATAACCGAATCTGAAAACCCAAGCTTAGATAGAATCAAGCGTTCAATTTCCAAGCAGTCAGTTGCAGAGAGGCTAGATTTGGATGTTCGAATGGGACCTTGTACTAGAAGATCCTGCCTCAATCGGTAGCTTCCATGTGGAGCCGATGACATAATTCACCAGATCTGCATACCAAGTCCTGCGTGGCCATGCAGGAGCTATTAGAATCACAGAGGCCTTCTCCTGTTTGATCCTGGCTACAAGTCTGGGAAGGAGAGGGAATGGTGGAAACACATAAGCCAGATTGAACGACCAGGGCGCCACCAATGCCTCCACTACTGTCGCCTTCTGATCCATGGATATGGACCCGTAGCGAGGAACCTTGGAGTTCTGGACGAGACGCCATCACATCCATATCTGAGTGCCCCATAGTTGAGTTAACTGGGCAAAGACGCTCGCGGTGAAGTTCCCACTCCCCGGATGGAAAGTCTGCCGACTCAAGTATCCACCTCCCAGTTGTCTACTCCTGGATGTGAATTGCAGATAGATGGCAGGAGTGATCCTCCGCCCATTTGATGATCTTGGATACCCTCTCTCATCGCCAAGGATACTCTTTGTTCACCCCTGATGATTGATGTACGCTACAGTCGTCATGTTGTCTGACTGAAATCTTATGAATCTGGCCTTCGCTAGTTGAGGCCAAGCCAGGAGCGCATTGAATATCGCTCTCAGTTCAAAATGTTTATCGGGAGAGAGACTCTTCCCGAGACCATAGACCCTGAGCTTTCAGAGAGTCCCAGACCGTGCCCCAGCCCAAGAGACTGGCGTCTGTCGTGACAATGACCCACTCTGGTCTGCAGAAACTCATTCCCTGAGACAGGTGATCCTGAGTCAACCCACAGAGGAGTGAGTCTCTGGTTACCTGGTCTACTTGAATCTGGGGAGACAAGTCTGCATAATCCCCATTCCACTGTTTGAGCATGCACAGTGCAATGGTCTTAAATTAATTTGAGCAAAAAGGAACCACGTCCATTGCTGCAACCATTAGTCCTATTACTTCCATGCACTGAGCTATGGAAGGCTGAGGAATAGATTGAAGAACTCGACAAGCTTTTAGAAGTTTTAATTTTCTGACCTCTGTCAGGAAAATCTTCATTTCCACAGAATCTATTATTGTTCCAGAAAAGGAACCCATGTGGTCGGGGACAGGAACTCTTTTCTATGTTCACCTAAAACAATGTCTGTATGAGCCCTTGCTTTGAAAGGACGACGCTTGGATTAGAATGTCGTCTAGGTAAGGTGCTACAGCAATGCCCCCTCGGCCCTTAGGACCGCTAGAAGGGACCCTAGTACCTTTGTGAAAATTCTGGGAGCGGTGGCTAAACCGAACGGAAGAGCCACGAACTGGTAATGTTTGTCCAGAAAGGCGAACCTCAGGAACTGATGATGATCTTTGTGGATAGGAATATGCAGGTACGCATCCCTTTAAGTCCACGGTAGTCATATATTGACCCCTCCTGGATTGTTGGTAAAATCGTCCGAATGGTTGCATTTTGAATGATGGAAACTCTGAGGAATTTGTTTAGAATTTTTAAATCCAGAATTGGTCTGAAAGTTCCCTCTTTTTTGGGAACTACAAACAGGTTTGAGTAAAAACCCAGACCTTGTTCCGCTGTTTGAGAACTGGGTTTATCACTCACAACTTGCACATACATTTAAAGGGGGAACCACCTTGGCCTCCATACACACAGAACATATGCTATCTGAAGGTACAGACATGTTAGACAGATTTAGGCAGGCTATTAATGCAATAAAAACAATTTCAAACAAAACCGTTACTGTCTCTTTAAATAATAAAAAAGAGCACACTTTATTTCTGAATGTTCAAAAAACTATCAAAGAAATATCCGATCTTTCTGAATTTACACCCCAGTGTCTTAATGCTTTGAAAAGTATTGCACACCAAATTTCAAGTCTCTAAACCCTTAAATGAGCAAACCGGGAGCTAATAGTTCAATTTACCGGTTTAAACACACTACAGTCCCTGCCACAGACTTTGCTGCGGCTTTACCTTCCTTAGGGGTGATTCAACAAAGAATTAAGCCTCCCTGAGTCCTTTTCTCAGCCACAGGGAACCTCTCACATGAAGCTGCATGCACTGCCTATGAAGTAACTGCGCAACTGAGGCGCGAAAATGAGGCCTCCTCCCTCTGCACTACCAGAGTGAAGGGGCCTTTCTGACTAGATTAGGCGTCTAAACAACTGCCAGGCTCAAATAAACGTTCCCAAAAGTGTTTAAAAGTTCACAAAAACACACCAATTGTCATATAATATGATAAAAAAAAACTAATCGATTTAGCCCACAAAAGTTGTCAACCAGCATAGAGCCCAATTTATAAGCCTTAATTCGGTTACTGAGTCTAAGAAAATGGCTTACCGGTCCCATAAGGGAAAACTGACAGTCTTCTAGCAATACTGGGTCTTGTTAGAAAAGAGACTGGTCATACCTGAAGCAGATAAGTCTGCAAACTGTTCCCCCCCAACTGAAGTTCTCTGGTTTCAACAGTCCTGCGTGGGAACAGCAATGGATTTTAGTTACTGGTGCTAAAATCATACTCTTAACAGAAATCTTCATCAGTTTTCTGTTGTAGAGTAAATAGTACAAACCGCACTATTTTAAAATAACAAACTCTTGATAGAAGAAATAAAACTACTACTAACACCACACAACTCTTTACCATCCCCGTGGAGATGCTACTTGTTCAGAGCGGCAAAGAGAATGACTGGGGGGCGGAGCCAGAGGGGGGGCTATATGGACAGCTTTTGCGGTGTGCTCTCTTTGCCATTTCCTGTAGGGGAAGAGAATATCCCACAAGTAAGGATGAAGCCGTGGACCGGACACACCAATGTAGGAGAAATCAAGGGCAATTTAGATCCGGAGACCTAAAAGGAAAGAAGAAAAACAACCAGAAGTCTGCTACTAGGACAAAGCTCGTAAATGGGAAATGTGCTTATCGTATGTCTGGCTGGTATGCCGAATGGGGGTCTGTCTACGCCTTTCGGCCTGGAGGGGCCTTTATCAAGACTATACCAGCGTGTGTATCTTTGAAGTATTTAAAGGCTAGTTTAGCCTATCAGAACCAAGGGGATGTGACAAATTTTGCCGCCCTCAGAAATATGGGTGTGTGAGGTTTTGACCAATAAGTATAGAATAATGGCGGCCATTTAAAATATGGGCAAAGTTATATTTTTAGTAGTTCTTTAATGTGATTTAAAATAATATACAGATCTAAGGTTGTGGCGGCCATCTTGGAAATGAGGTCATAGTGGCCATTTTTGAAATGGGCAAAGTGACGTGTGGGCAGTTTACTGAAAACACAATTTATGCTTACCTGATAAATTTATTTCTCTTGTGGTGTATCCAGTCCACGGATCATCCATTACTTGTGGGATATTCTCATTCCCAACAGGAAGTTGCAAGAGGACACCCACTGCAGAGCTGTAATATAGCTCCTCCCCTAACTGTCATAGCCAGTCATTCGACCGAAAACAAGCCGGAGAAAGGAGGAACCATAGGGTGCAGTGGTTACTGTAGTTTAAATTTAAAATTACCTGCCTTAAAATGACAGGGCGGGCCGTGGACTGATACACCTCAAGAGAAATAAATTTATCAGGTAAGCATAAATTGTGTTTTCTCTTGGAAGGGTGTATCCAGTCCACGGATCATCCATTACTTGTGGGATATCAATACCAAAGCTAAAGTACACGGATGAAGGGAGGGACAAGGCAGGAACTTAAATGGAAAGGAACCACTGCCCGTAAAAACCTGTCTCCCAAATACAGCTCTCCGAAGAAGCAAAAGTATCAAATTTGTAAAATTTTGAAAAAATATGAAGCGAAGACAAGTTGTCACCTTGCAAATCTGATCAAAAGAAGCCTCATTTTTAAAGGCCCAAGTGGAAGCTACAGCTCTAGTGGAATGAGCTGTAATCCTTTCAGGAGGCTGCTGTCCAGCAGTCTCATAGGCTAAGCAGATTAAGCTTCTTAGTCCAAAAAGAAAAAGAGGTTGCCAAAGCCTTTTGACCTCTCCTCTGTCCAGAGTAGACAACAAACAAAGCAGATGTTTGACGAAAATCTTTAGAAGCTTGTAAGTAAAATTTTAAAGCAAGGACCACGTCCAGATTGTGTAACACAAGGATGGAACAACAATCTCTTGATTGATATTCTTGTTTAGATACCACCTTAGGTAAGAAACCCAGGTTTGGTACGCAGGACTACCTTATCCGTATGAAAAATCAGATAAGGAGAATCACATTGTAAGACAGATAGCTCAGAGACTCTACGAGCCGAGGAAATAGCTACCAAAAAAGAACTTTCCAAGATAAAAGCTTGATATCTATGGAATGAAGAGGTTCAAACGGAACTCCTTGAAGAACCAAGTTTAAGCTCCATGGTGGAGCAACAGGTTTAAACACAGGCTTGATTCTAACTAAAGCCTGACAAAATGCCTGAACATCTGGAACATCTGCCAGACGCTTAACTAGCTGACAATCCTTTTTCCAACCCTTCTTGGAGAAAAGATAATATCTTAGCAATCCTGACCTTACTCCATGAGTAACCCTTGGATTCACACCAATAAAGATATCTACGCCATACCTTATGGTAAATTTTCCTGGTGACAGGCTTTCGTGCCTGTCTTAAGGTATCAATAACTGACTCGGAGAAGCCATGCTTTGATAAAATCAAGCGTTCAATCTCCAGGCAGTCAGCCTCAGAGAAATTAGATTTGGATGGTTGAAAGGACCCTGAAGTAGAAGGTCCTGTTTCAGAGGCAGAGACCATGGTGGAAAGGATGACATGTCCACTAGATCTGCATACCAGGTCCTGCATGGCCACGCAGGTGCTATCAGAATCACTGATGCTCTCTCCTGCTTGATCTTGGCAATCAGTCGAGGGAGCAGAGGAAATGGTGGAAACACATAAGCCAGGTTGAAAGACCAGGGCGCTGCTAGAGCATCTATCAGTGTCGCCTTGGGATCCCTGGACCTGGATCCGTAACACGGAAGCTTGGCGTTCTGGCGAGACGCCATGAGATCCAGTTTTGGTTTGCCCCAACGATGAATCAGTTGTGCAAATACCTCCGGATGGAGTTCCCACTCTCCTGGATGAAAAGTCTGATGACTTAGAAAATCCGCCTCCCAGTGCTCTACACCTGGGATATGGATAGCTGATAGGTGGCAAGAGTGAATCTCTGCCCAGCGAATTATTTTTTAAACTTCTAACATCTCTAGGGAACTTCTCGTTCCCCCTTGATGGTTGATGTAAGCTATAGTCGTGATGTTGTCCGACTGAAATCTGATGTACCTCAGAGTTGCTAACTGAGGCCAAGCCTTAAGAGCCTTGAATATCGCTCTTAGTTCCAGAATATTTAATGGAAGGAGAGACTCCTCCTGAGTCCACGATCCCTGAGCCTTCAGGGAGTTCCAGACTGCACCCCAACCTAGAAGGCTGGCATCTGTCTTTTACAATTGTCCAATCTGGCCTGCGAAAGGTCATACCTTTGGACAGATGGACCCGAGATAGCCACCAGAGAAGAGAATCCCTGGTCTCTTGGTCCAGATTCAGTTGAGGGGACAAATTTGTGTAATCCCCGTTCCACTGACTGAGCATGCATAGTTGCAGCGGTCTGAGATGTAAGCGTGCAAACGGCACTATGTCCATTGCAGCTACCATTAAGCCGATTACTTCCATACACTGAACCACCGAAGGGCGCGGAATGGAATGAAGAACCCGGCAGGAATTTAGAAGCTTTGATAACCTGGACTCCGTCAGGTGAATTTTCATTTTTACAGAATCTATCAGAGTCCCTAGAAAGGAAACTCTTGTGAGTGGGGCTAGAGAACTCTTTTCCTCGTTCACTTTTCACCCATGTGACCACAGAAATGCCAGTACTACGTCCGAATGAGACTTGGCAATTTGGAAGTTTGACGCCTGTATCAGGATGTCATCTAAATAAGGGGCTACTGCTATGCCCCGCGGCCTTAGGACCGCCATAAGCGACCCTAGAACCTTTGTAAAGATTCTTGGGGCTGTAGCTAATCCCAAGGGAAGAGCTACAACTGGTAATGCCTGTCTTGAAAGGCAAACCTGAGAAACCGATGATGATCTTTGTGTATCGGAAAGTGAAGATAAGCATCCTTTAGATCCACTGTAGTCATATATTGACCCTCCTGGATCAGTGGTAGGATGGTACGAATAGTTTCGATCTTGAATGATGGAACTCTGAGGAATTTGTTTAAGATCTTTAGATCCAAAATTGGTCTGAAGGTTCCCTCTTTTTTGGGAACCACAAACAGATTTGAGTAAAAACCCTGTCCCTGTTCCTCCTTTGGAACTGGATGGATCACTCCCATAACTAGGAGGTCTCGTACACAGTGTAAGAATGCCTCTCTCTTTATCTGGTGTGCAGATAATTGTGAAAGGTGAAATCTCCCTTTTGGGGGGGAAGCTTTGAAGTCCAGAAGATATGCCTGGGATATAATTTCCAACGCCCAGGGATCCTGAACATCTCTTGCCCACGCCTGGGCAAAGAGTGAAAGTCTGCCCCCTACTAGATCCGTTCCCGGATAGGGGGCAGTTCCTTCATGCTGTCTTAGAGGCAGCAGCAGGCTTTTTTACCTGCTTACCTTTTTTCCAGGTCAGGTTTGGTCTCCAGACCGTCTTGGATTGAGCAAAAGTTCCCTCTTGTTTATTATTAGAGGAAGTTGATGCCGCACCTGCCTTGAAGTTTTGAAAGGCACGAAAATTAGACTGTTTGGCCCTAGATTTGGACCTGTCCTGAGGAAGAGCATGACCTTTTCCTCCAGTGATATCAGCAATAATCTCCTTCAACCAGGCCCGAATAGGGTCTGCCCCTTGAAGGGAATGTTAAGTAGCTTAGATTTTGAAGTCACGTCAGCTGACCATGATCTAAGCCATAGCGCTCTGCGCGCCTGTATAGCAAAACCAGAATTCTTAGCCGTTAGTTTAGTCAAATGAACAATGGCATCAGAATAAAAGAATTGGCTAGCTTAAGTGCTCTAAGTTTGCCAAGTATGTCATCCAATGGAGTCGCTACCTGTAAAGCCTCTTCCAGAGACTCAAACCAGTAGGCCGCAGCAGCAGTGACAGGGGCAATGCATGCAAGGGGCTGTAGGATAAAACCTTGTTGAATAAATATTTTCTTAAGGTAACCTCTAATTTTTTATCCATTGGATCTAAAAAAAGCACAACTGTCCTCGACAGACGTGTGGTGGCGTCTATTGGAAACATTTTTCTAAAAATAGGAGGGGAAGAGAACGGCACACCTGGTCTATCCCATTCCTTATTAATAATTTCTGTAAACCTTTTAGGTATTTGGAAAAACATCAGTACACACCGGCACTGCAAAGTATTTATCCAGTCCACACAATTTCTCTGGCACTGCAATGGTATCACAGTCATTCAGAGCAGCTAAAACCTCCCTAAGCAACACGCGGAGGTGTTCAAGCTTAAATTTAAATGTAGAAATATTAGAATCAGGTATCAGGTCATTAACATCACCCACTGACTGAAGCTCTCTTTCCTCAGCTTCTGCATATTGTGAGGCAGTATCAGACATGGTTCTTAAAGCGTCCGTATGCTCTGCATTTTGTCTCACCCCAGAGCTATCTCGCTTACCTCTAAGTTCAGGTAGTCTGGCTAATACCGCTGACAGTGTATTATCCATGACTGCCGCCATGTCTTGTAAAGTAAACGCTATGGGCGCCCTAGATGTACTTGGCGCCATTTGAGCGTGAGTCCCTTAAGCGGGAGTCAAAGGGTCTGACACGTGGGGAAAGTTAGTCGGCATAACTTCCCCCTCGTCAGATTCCTCTGGTGATAAATTTTTTAAAGACATAAAATGATCTTTATTGCATAAAATGAAATCAGTACATTTGGTACACATTCTAAGGGGGGTTCCACCATGGCTTTTAAACATAATAAACAAGGAGTTTCTTCTATGTCAGACATGTTTATACAGAATAGCAATGAGACTAGCAAGCTTGGAAAACACGTTAAATCAAGTTAACAAGCAAATATAAAAACGGTACTGTGCCTTTAAGAGAAACAAATTTTGTCAGAATTTGAAAAACAGTGAAAAAATGCAGTAAATCAAACGAATTTTTTACAGTGTGTATAATAGGCTAACAGAGCATTGCACCCACTTGCAAATGGATGATTAACCCCTTAGTTCAAAAAAACGGATCAAAAAAACAAAATAGACGTTTTATAACAGTCACAACCAACTGCCACAGCAAGCTGTGGCCCTACCTTCCCCAATAAACGAATTTGGAAAGCCTTTGGGCCCTTTAGAGATGTCCTATAGCATTCAGAGGGCCTTTGAGGGAAGCTGGATGTCACAGTTTGTAATTTTAACTGCACCAACTGTAACTTTTATACTACAACAGTGGAAATTGTTTCTAGTCAAAATTTAAGCCAGCCACGTCGAAAAAACTAGGCCCCAATAAAGTTTTATCACCAAAGCATACAGGGAGTGCAGAATTATTAGGCAAATGAGTATTTTGACCACATCATCCTCTTTATGCATGTTGTCTTACTCCAAGCTGTATAGGCTCGAAAGCCTACTACCAATTAAGCATATTAGGTGATGTGCATCTCTGTAATGAGAAGGGGTGTGGTCTAATGACATCAACACCCTATATCAGGTGTGCATAATTATTAGGCAACTTCCTTTCCTTTGGCAAAATGGGTCAAAAGAAGGACTTGACAGGCTCAGAAAAGTCAAAAATAGTGAGATATCTTGCAGAGGGATGCAGCACTCTTAAAATTGCAAAGCTTCTGAAGCGTGATCATCGAACAATCAAGTGTTTCATTCAAACTAGTCAACAGGGTCGCAAGAAGCGTGTGGAAAAACCAAGGCGCAAAATAACTGCCCATGAACTGAGAAAAGTCAAGCGTGCAGCTGCCAAGATGCCACTTGCCACCAGTTTGGCCATATTTCAGAGCTGCAACATCACTGGAGTGCCCAAAAGCACAAGGTGTGCAATACTCAGAGACATGGCCAAGGTAAGAAAGGCTGAAAGACGACCACCACTGAACAAGACACACAAGCTGAAACGTCAAGACTGGGCCAAGAAATATCTCAAGACTGATTTTTCTAAGGTTTTATGGACTTATGAAATGAGAGTGAGTCTTGATGGGCCAGATGGATGGGCCCGTGGCTGGATTGGTAAAGGGCAGAGAGCTCCAGTCCGACTCAGACGCCAGCAAGGTGGAGGTGGAGTACTGGTATCATCAAAGATGAGCTTGTGGGGCCTTTTCGGGTTGAGGATGGAGTCAAGCTCAACTCCCAGTCCTACTGCCAGTTTCTGGAAGACACCTTCTTCAAGCAGTGGTACAGGAAGAAGTCTGCATCCTTCAAGAAAAACATGATTTTCATGCAGGACAATGCTCCATCACACGCGTCCAAGTACTCCACAGCGTGGCTGGCAAGAAAGGGTATAAAAGAAGAAAATCTAATGACATGGCCTCCTTGTTCACCTGATCTGAACCCCATTGAGAACCTGTGGTCCATCATCAAATGTGAGATTTACAAGGAGGGAAAACAGTACACCTCTCTGAACAGTGTCTGGGAGGCTGTGGTTGCTGCTGCACGCAATGTTGATGGTGAACAGATCAAAACACTGACAGAATCCATGGATGGCAGGCTTTTGAGTGTCCTTGCAAAGAAAGGTGGCTATATTGGTCACTGATTTGTTTTTGTTTTGTTTTTGAATGTCAGAAATGTATATTTGTGAATGTTGAGATGTTATATTGGTTTCACTGGTAAAAATAAATAATTGAAATGGGTATATATTTGTTTTTTGTTAAGTTGCCTAATAATTATGCACAGTAATAGTCACCTGCACACACAGATATCCCCCTAAAATAGCTATAACTAAAAACAAACTAAAAACTACTTCCAAAACTATTCAGCTTTGATATTAATGAGTTTTTTGGGTTCATTGAGAACATGGTTGTTGTTCAATAATAAAATTAATCCTCAAAAATACAACTTGCCTAATAATTCTGCACTCCCTGTATATAAAAACGATTAAACATGCCAGCAAACGTTTTATATTGCAATATCATAAGGGTATTTCCCCTGGGAGTAAGAATGATACCAGTCGTTATTAAATCACTGTATTTAGGCTAAACTTACATTAATCCGGTATCAGCAGCATTTTCTAGTGTTTTCCATCTCTAGAAAAAAATTTAACTGCACATACCTGATAGCAGAATAAACTGCACGCCATTCTCTCGCTGAAGTTACCTCATCTGTGTTATCCCCTCAGACATATGTGAGAACAGCAATGGATCTTAGTTACAACCTGCTAAGATCATAGAAACCTCAGGCAGATTCTTCTTCTATTTACTGCCTGAGATAAAATAGCACAACTCCGGTACTATTTAAAAATAACAAACTTTTGATTGAAGAAAATAAACTAGCTATATTTAACCACTCTCTCCTACAACGTCCTTGCTTGTTGAGAGTTGCAAGAGAATGACTGGCTATGACAGTTAGGGGAGGAGCTATATTACAGCTCTGCTGTGGGTGTCCTCTTGCAACTTCCTGTTGGGAATGAGAATATCCCACAAGTAATGGATGATCCGTGGACTGGATACACCTTACAAGAGAAATACATGGCTGAAAGCAAAGTGTTGGCGGACATTTTTAAATGAGGTCATTGCGGCCATCTTTGAAATTGGCAAAGTGACATTAGTGCAGGCAGTGTACTAAAAGACATGGCTAAGAGCAAAGGGTTAGCAGGTATCTTTAAAGTGGGCAAAAAGTTATACTAAACTAAAATTGAAATGTAGTGAGTGGAAAGGAGAAGAATATATATAAATCCTAACATTTAGACATGTGTCCGCAATTAAGTGGATCGATCTATCATTAAAAATATATATAAAAAACATAATTTATGCTTACCTGATAAATTTATTTCTCTTGTAGTGTATCCAGTCCACGGATCATCCATTACTTGTGGGATATATTCCCTTCCCAACAGGAAGTTGCAAGAGGATCACCCACAGCAGAGTTGCTATATAGCTCCTCCCCTCACATGTCATATCCAGTCATTCGACCGAAACAAGACAAGAAAGGAGAAACCATAGGGTGCAGTGGTGACTGTAGTTTAATTAAAAATTTAGACCTACCTTAAAAAAGACAGGGCGGGCCGTGGACTGGATACACTACAAGAGAAATAAATTTATCAGGTAAGCATAAATTATGTTTTCTCTTGTTAAGTGTATCCAGTCCACGGATCATCCATTACTTGTGGGATACCAATACCAAAGCTTAAGTACACGGATGATGGGAGGGACAAGGCAGGAACTTAAACGGAAGGAACCACTGCCTGTAGAACCTTTCTCCCAAAAACAGCCTCCGAAGAAGCAAAAGTGTCAAATTTGTAAAATTTTAAAAAAGTGTGAAGCGAAGACCAAGTCGCAGCCTTGCAAATCTGTTCAACAGAGGCCTCATTCTTAAAGGCCCAGGTGGAAGCCACAGCTCTAGTAGAATGAGCTGTAATCCTTTCAGGGGGCTGCTGTCCAGCAGTCTCATAGGCTAAGCGTATTATTATTATCATTATTATCATTTATTTGTATAGCGCCGCCAAATTCCGTAGCGCTGGAGGAGAGAGAGGTAGCCGAAGCTTTTTGACCTCTCCTCTGTCCAGAATAAACGACAAACAGGGCAGATGTTTGACGAAAATCTTTAGTTGCCTGCAAGTAGAACTTCAAGGCACGGACTACGTCCAGATTAGGCACAAGACGTTCCTTCTTTGAAGAAGGATTAGGGCACAATGATGGGACAACAATCTCTTGATTGATATTCCTATTAGAAACCACCTTAGTTAAAAACCCAGGTTTAGTACGCAGAACTACCTTGTCTGAATGGAAAATCAGATAAGGAGAATCACAATGTAAGGCAGATAACTCAGAGACTCTTCGAGCTGAGGAAATAGCCATCAAAAACAGAACTTTCCAAGATAAAAGTTTAATATCAATGGAATGAAGGGGTTCAAACGGAACTCCTTGAAGAACCTTAAGAACCAAGTTTAAGCTCCATGGAGGAGCAACAGTTTTAAACACAGGCTTAATCCTAGCCAAAATGTAAATATAGAAATGGGCCCAGCACTCACCATCCAATTAAGGGTGCACGCTACAGGGGTTTCTGCACTAACCCCCAAAAGTAGACAATGTTGTGGAAAAGAGCAGCAGCACCACACTTTATAAACTTTTAACTGCTTTTAATGATGAAACATACAGGAAAGCAACGACGTTTCGGTCAACAACTGACCTTAATCATGTTGTATACAGAAGTAGCTAAACACACTGCTTAAATAGCTATATGGGGAGGGGTCACAGATACCTGTGTGGGTGTACACCCATATAGTTAACACTTTCATGTATCAAACATAGTATTGTTCTCAAACTCCCTCTAGTGGATAGAGATACTTCATTCTAAACTTCTATAGTGACCTATAAGACAAAACATAAATATGTATATATTATAAAAACATCAATTTACAATAATTAAACATTGCAAAAAGAAAATATTGCAGCACCAATAAATGTACATAATTACCACATTTATACCAATATATCAAAATAGCATATCAATACAGTATATTCACAATGTTACTTGCCAGTCTATTTCCTTATTCATTCCTAGAGGGGTAAGAGCTTGTAATCAATAGACAATCCATACTCAAAAGCAGAGAGACATTCTGGATTTATACATTACAAGCTCTTACCCCTCTAGGAATGAATAAGGAAATAGACTGGCAAGTAACATTGTGAATATACTGTATTGATATGCTATTTTGATATATTGGTATAAATGTGGTAATTATGCACATTTATTGGTGCTGCAATATTTTCTTTTTGCAATGTTTAATTATTGTAAATTGATGTTTTTATAATATATACATATTTATGTTTTGTCTTATAGGTCACTATAGAAGTTTAGAATGAAGTATCTCTATCCACTAGAGGGAGTTTGAGAACAATACTATGTTTGATACATGAAAGTGTTAACTATATGGGTGTACACCCACACAGGTATCTGTGACCCCTCCCCATATAGCTATTTAAGCAGTGTGTTTAGCTACTTCTGTATACAACATGATTAAGGTCAGTTGTTGACCGAAACGTCGTTGCTTTCCTGTATGTTTCATCATTAAAAGCAGTTAAAAGTTTATAAAGTGTGGTGCTGCTGCTCTTTTCCACAACATTAATCCTAGCCAAAGCCTGGACGTCTGGAACTTCTGCCAGACGCTTGTGCAAAAGAATAGACAGAGCAGAAATCTGTCCCTTTAACAAACTAGCAGATAAGCCTTTTTCCAAACCCTCTTGGAGAAAAGACAATATCCTAGGAATCCTAACCTTTACTCCATGAGTAACTCTAGGATTCGCACCAATACAGGTATTTACGCCATATCTTATGGTATATTTTCCTGGTAACAGGCTTTCGTGCCTGTATTAAGGTATCAATAACTGACTCGGAGAAGCCACGCTTTGATAGGATCAAGCGTTCAATCTCCAAGCAGTCAGTCTCAGAGAAATTAGATTTGGATGATTGAAAGGACCTTGTATTAGAAGGTCTTGTCTCAGAGGTAGAGTCCATGGTGGACAGGACGACATGTCCACTAGGTCTGCATACCAGGTCCTGCTTGGCCACGCAGGCGCTATCAGAATCACCGATGCTCTCTCCTGTTTGACCTTGGCAATCAGTCGAGGCAGCAGAGGAAACGGTGCAAACAAATAAGCCATGTTGAAGAACCAAGGAGCTGCTAGAGCATCTATCAGCGTCGCTCCCGGGTCCCTGGACCTGGATCCGTAACAAGGAAGTTTGGCGTTCTGACGAGACGCCATGAGATCCAGTTCTGGTTTGCCCCAACGATGGACCAGTTGAGCAAACACCTCCGGATGGAGTTCCCACTCCCCCGGATGAAAAGTCTGACGACTTAGAAAATCCGCCTCCCAGTTCTCCACGCCTGGGATGTGGATCGCTGACAAGTGGCAAGAGTGAGACTCTGCCCAGCGAATTATCTTGGAGAATTCTAACATCGCTAGGGAGCTCCTTGTTCCCCCTTGATGGTTGATGTAAGCCACAGTCGTGATGTTGTCCGACTGAAATCTGATGAACCTCAGTGTTGCTAACTGAGGCCAAGCTAGAAGAGCATTGAATATTGCTCTTAACTCCAGAATATTTATTGGGAGGAGTTTCTCCTCCTGAGTCCACGATCCCTGAGCCTTCAGGGAATTCCAGACTGCGCCCCAGCCTAGAAGGCTGGCATCTGTTGTTACAATCGTCCAATCTGGCCTGCGAAAGGTCATACTCTTGGACAGATGGACCCGAGATAGCCACCAGAGAAGAGAATCTCTGGTCTCTTGATCCAGATTTAGTAGGGGGGACAAATCTGAGTAATCCCCATTCCACTGACCTAGCATGCACAATTGCAGCGGTCTGAGATGCAGGCGCGCAAATGGCACTATGTCCATTGCCGCTACCATTAAGCCGATTACTTCCATGCACTGAGCCACTGACGGGCGTGGAATGGAATGAAGGACACGGCAAGCATTTAAAAGTTTTGATAACCTGGCCTCCGTCAGGTAAATTTTCATTTCTACAGAATCTATCAGAGTCCCTAGGAAGGAGACTCTTGTGAGTGGTGATAGAGAACTCTTTTCCACGTTTACCTTCCACCCATGCGACCTCAGAAATGCCAGAACTATCTCTGTATGAGACTTGGCAATTTGAAAGCTTGACGCCTGTATCAGGATGTCGTCTAGATACGGAGCCACTGCTATGCCTCGCGGTCTTAGAACCGCCAGAAGTGAGCCCAGAACCTTTGTAAAGATTCTCGGGGCCGTAGCCAAACCGAAGGGGAGAGCTACAAATTGGTAATGCCTGTCTAGAAAGGCAAATCTTAGGAACCGATGATGATCTTTGTGAATCGGTATGTGAAGGTAGGCATCCTTTAAGTCCACTGTGGTCATGTACTGACCCTCTTGGATCATGGGTAGGATGGTCCGAATAGTTTCCATTTTGAATGATGGAACTCTTAGGAATTTGTTTAAGATCTTTAGGTCCAAAATTGGTCTGAAGGTACTTCTTTCTTGGGAACCACGAACAGATTTGAATAAAATCCCTGTCCTTGTTCTGTCCGCGGAACTGGGTGGATCACCCCCATTACTAGGAGGTCTTGTACACAGCGTAGGAATGCCTCTTTCTTTATCTGGTTTTCTGATAACCTTGAAAGATTAAATCTCCCTTGAGGAGGAGAAGCCTTGAAGTCCAGAAGATATCCCTGAGATATGATCTCCAACGCCCAGGGATCCTGGACATCTCTTGCCCACGCCTGGGCGAAGAGAGAAAGTCTGCCCCCCACTGGATCCGTTTCCGGATAGGGGGCCATTCCTTCATGCTGTCTTGGGGGCAGTAGCAGGTTTTCTGGCCTGCTTGCCCTTGTTCCAGAACTGGTTAGGTTTCCAGGACTGTCTGAAACGAGCAACAGTTCCTTCCTGTTTTGGAGCGGAGGAAGTTGATGCTGCTCCTGCCTTGAAATTTCAAAAGGCACGAAAATTAGACTGTTTGGCCTTTGATTTGGCCCTGTCCTGAGGAAGGGAATGCCCCTTACCTCCAGTAATGTCAGCAATAATTTCCTTCAAGCCGGGCCCGAATAAGGTCTTCCCCTTGAAAGGAATATTAAGTAATTTAGATTTAGAAGTCACGTCAGCTGACCAGGATTTAAGCCATAGAGCCCTCCGCGCCTGGATGGCGAATCCGGTTCTTAGCCGTTAGTTTAGTCAAATGTACAATGGCATCAGAAACAAATGAGTTAGCTAGCTTAAGTGATTTAAGCTTGTCCATAATTTCATCCAATGGAGCTGTGTGAATGGCCTCTTCCAGTGACTCAAACCAGAATGCCGCAGCAGCAGTGACAGGCGCAATGCATGCAAGGGGCTGCAAGATAAAACCTTGTTGAACAAACATTTTCTTAAGGTAACCTTCTAATTTTTTATCCATTGGATCCGAAAAAGCACAACTATCCTCAACCGGGATAGTGGTACGCTTTGCTAAAGTAGAAACTGCTCCCTCCACCTTAGGGACCGTCTGCCATAAGTCCCGTGTAGTGGCGTCTATTGGAAACATTTTTCTAAATATAGGAGGTGGGGAAAAGGGCACACCGGGTCTATCCCACTCCTTGCTAATAATTTCTGTAAGCCTTTTAGGTATAGGGAAAACATCAGTACACACCGGCACCGCATAGTATCTATCCAGCCTACACAATTTCTCTGGAATTGCAACTGTGTTACAGTCGTTCAGAGCAGCTAAAACCTCCCCAAGCAATACACAGAGGTTCTCAAGCTTAAATTTAAAATTAGAGATCTCTGAATCAGGTTTCCCCGGATCAGATCAGTCATCCACAGAATGAAGCTCTCCGTCCTCATGTTCTGCAAACTGTGACGCAGTATCAGACATGGCTTTTACAGCACCAGCGCGCTCTGCATCTATCCTAATCCCAGAGCTATCGCGCTTGCCTCTCAATTCTGGCAATCTAGATAATACTTCTGACAGGGTATTATTCATGATTGTAGCCATGTCCTGTAAAGTAATTGCTATGGGCGTCTCTGATGTACTTGGCGCCATAATAGCATGCGCGCCCTGAGCGGGAGGCGAAGGTACTGACACGTGAGGAGAGTTAGTCTGCATAACTTCCCCCTCGTCGTCTGGTGATAATTCTTTTATAGATAAAGACTGACCTTTATTATTTAAAGTGAAATCAATGCATTTAGTACACATATTTCTATGGGGCTCCACACTGGCTTTCAAACATAATGAACATAATGTCAGACATGTTTAAACAGACTAGCAATAAGACTGGCAAGCTTGAAAAACACTTCACAATAAGTTTACAAGCAATATAAAAAACGCTACTGCGCCTTTAAGAAGCACAAAACCTGTCTCAAGTTGAAATAACAATGAACCAAAGCAGTTATACCAACCAAATTTTCACAGTAAATGTATTAATTTAGCAGAGCATTGCACCCATTTGCAAATGGATGATTAACCCCTTAATACCCAAAACATATAACAATAGAGAAAAACGTTTTTTAAAACAGTCAAACACACTGTCACAGCTCTGCTGTGACTAATTACCTCCCTCAATATGACTTTTGAAGCCTTTTGAGCCCTCTAGAGAAGTCCTGGATCATGCAGGAAGAAGCAGGAAGTCTGAGTCTGAATTTTTACTGCGCAAAAAAGCGCTAAAATAGGCCACTCCCACTCATATTACAACAGTGGGAAGCCTCAGTTAACTGTTTCTATGCAGAAATTAACCCAGCCATGTGGAAAAATTATGCCCCAATAAGTTTTATCACCAAATGTACGTTAAACGATTAAACATGCCAGCAAACGTTTTAAAACACATTTTTTAAAGAGTATATATCTCTATTAATAAGCCTGATACCAGTTGCTTTCACTGCATTTAAGGCTTTACTTACATTACTTCGGTATCAGCAGCATTTTCTTAGTCAATTCCATTCCTTAGAAAAATAATTTACTGCACATACCTTAGTTGCAGGAAAACCTGCACGCCATTCCCTTTCTGAAGTTACCTCACTCCTCAGAATGTGTGAGAACAGCAAGAGGATCTTAGTTACTTCTGCTAAGATCATAGAAAACGCAGGCAGATTCTTCTTCCAAATACTGCCTGAGAAAAAAACAGCACACTCCGGTGCCATTTAAAAATAACAAACTTTTGATTGAAGAAATAATTAAGTATAAAACACCACAGTCCTCTCACGACCTCCATCTATGTTGAGGGTTGCAAGAGAATGACTGGATATGACATGTGAGGGGAGGAGCTATATAGCAGCTCTGCTGTGGGTGATCCTCTTGCAACTTCCTGTTGGGAAGGGAATATATCCCACAAGTAATGGATGATCCGTGGACTGGATACACTTAACAAGAGAAATATAGATATATAGCTAGAGAAAGATATTTCTGAAAGAGGATGTTATGACTTACAGCTGAAATATCAGATATAGAAAACACCCTATATTTAACAAAAAAAAAAAAAAAAAAATAATAATAATAAAAATAATAATAAAAATAATAATAATAATAAAAATAATAATAATAATAAAAATAATAATAATAATAATAATAATAAAAATAATGTGTCTGGCTTTGATGTTATAGTTGAGGATGTTATTTCGTTCAATTTTGTCCACTTCCTCTACATTTTTTTCCATCTTGTACATATTGTAATGAAAATAGTGGCAACTGTGTTAGTTTAAGCAAATATTAACCCCTTCATAATATAGTATGCTGAAATAATAGTAGATATATAATCTATTCAGTATTCATTATATACCAGTTAGTATCACTGGTGAAGTGTAGGAGAAGGGGGGTGCTGACTGTCTGATAGATATATAGGTACAAAAAAGAGAGAGAAGTTTGACAGTACCCAGCACTCACAAAACACTATATAGTAACAGTATGCATTGAAAACCGGATTGTGTCAAGAACTGGTTATTAAAACGTAACTTTTACTAATGATAGAATAAAAAGGGTGGTAAATAGTACCAAATGTATAACATAAATATGTGAGACATACATTTAAAACTTAGATTAAGAAACAGATCAGGACTGTGTGTGTGAGACTTCAAAAACAGAATTACTTCCCTGGGTAATAGTTCAAATACACCGTAACCCTCAGGGCTCAGAGAATACACGGATTGCGCTAAAGCTAATCCAAAAAGGGGATTGACCCCAACAACATTACTTAATCTGAGCAATACTGGTATCAAGAGCAGGAGAGGAAACGGTTTATAAATGACTGATTAAAGGGACATTATACACTCATTTTTTCTTTGCATAAATGTTTTGTGGATGATTTATATAGCCCATAAAGTTGTTTTTTTTTTAAATAAATGTATAGTTTTGCTTATTTTTAAATAACATTGCTCTGATTTTCAGACTCCTAACCAAGCCCCAAAGTGTTATGTGAATACCGTCAGCTACCTTCTCCAGCTTGCTCCTGTTTGTGTAAAGGGTCTTATCATATGCAAAAGAGGGGGAGGGGGGAGTGTCTTATTTGCCACTTGCAGTGGGCTTTCCAGAGCCAAACTGACAGCTTCTAAGTAATTTTTTAAACTGTTTTATACTGGATTTTTATATCAGTATCTGTGCATCTTATTCTTTATAGTAGTGTCTATTACATGCAGTTATATGAAAATGAGTGTATACTGTCCCTTTAAGGAAGGCAATTGCCACATCAATATGATCTTAGAAAGGTCCCAGGTAAACACAAATTAGCAAGTCTCATGCACACAGACAATGCCTGATGTACATTTCGCCGCTAGCACGGCTTTCTCAGAGGCTAACCAGAGTCAGGGCCCCCAACCCGGTATTTGTATCATCATTGACCAATAGAAATTGGTTCTAAGCACACACCTCTAGATGCAGCCTAGTGGATTATATTGCAAACCATGTCCCCCTTTTTTGGTTTGCTATTTGAAATGTGATACGCATTACGTGATATTATTCATAAATCTTACATATAGATTTTTGATATCAAGCTATTTTATGCACTTAATCTACTAGGGACACACAAGAAGATTCCGTTTCAATAGAGTGAATATACTTATTCGTGTTAACATTACTCTTTGCTCTGACAGATAAGAAGAGGGTGTCTTATTTAAGTCAATTTGTGAATGAGTTTTGACATTCTCTCATGATCGTTTTTTGAAAAACGCAATTAAAATTAAAATTTTCCATCAATATACATGGAGAGGCTTTATTTATTTATTTTTCTACATCAATAGAGTATTTACCTTCGTGTGATATAGGAAGGATATTGACATCATTCTCTTATGATCGTTTTTTGAAAAACGCAATCAAATTTTCTATCAACATACATGGAGAGGATTTATGCATCAATTGAGGATTTTCCTACGTGTGACATAGGAAGGATGAATCTCATATGTGTGTTGAAATGTGTGAATGAAAATCTGTTATTGATTACAAAATTGTTTCAACATGTTACTAGCCTGACATCTGCTTGATACGATCATGTGATGAATCTTTAACCAATTATGTTAAGCCTCTTGTGATAGGCTGCATCTAGAGGTGTGTGCTTAGAACCAATTTCTATTGGTCAATGATGATACAAATACCGGGTTGGGGCCCTGACTCTGGTTAGCCTCTGAGAAAGCCGTGCTAGCGGCTAAATGTACATCAGGCATCGTCTGTGTGCATGAGACTTGCTAATTTGTGTTTACCTGGGACCTTTCTAAGCTCATATTGATGTGGCAATTGCCTTCCTTAATCAGTCATTTATAAACCGTTTCCTCTCCTGCTCTTGATACCAGTATTGCTCAGATTAGGTAATGTTGTTGGGGTCAATCCCCTTTTTAGATTAGCTTTAGAGCAATCCGTGTATTCTCTGAGCCCTGAGGGTTACGGTGTATTTGAACTATTACCCAGGGAAGTAATTCTGTTTTTGAAGTCTCACACACACAGTCCTGATCTGTTTCTTAATCTAAGTTTTAAATGTATGTCTCACATATTTATGTTATACATTTGGTACTATTTACCACCCTTTTTATTCTATCATTAGTAAAAGTTACGTTTTAATAACCAGTTCTTGACACAATCCGGTTTTCAATGCATACTGTTACTATATAGTGTTTTGTGAGTGCTGGGTACTGTCAAACTTCTCTCTCTTTTTTGTATCCATATTGTAACCTCTTTCCTCAAGCCTCTTCAATAAAAAGAAAATTTATGCTTACCTGATAAATTTATTTCTTTTTGGATACGATGGAGTCCACGGATTTCATACTTACTTGTGGGATATCGCCTCCTGGTCAGCAGGAGGAGAAAAAGAGCACCACAGCAGAGTTGTATAAATAGCTCCTCCCTTCCCTCCCACTCCAGTCATTCGACCAAAGTTAGGAAGAGAAAGGAAAAGCCAAGGTGCAGAGGTGACTGAAGTTGAACAAAAATAAAGACCTATCTCTTAAAACAGGGTGGGCCATGGACTCATCGTATCCAAAAAGAAATACATTTATCAGGTAAGCATAAATTTTCTTTTCTTTTTTAAGATACGATGAGTCCACGGATTTCATCCTTACTTGTGGGATACAATACCAAAGCTATAGAACACGGATGAAAAGGGAGGGACAAGACAGGGAACCTAAACTGAAGGCACCACTGCTTGAAGAACCTTCCTCCCAAACCCAGCCTCAGCCAAAGCAAAAGTATCAAATTTGTAAAATTTGGAAAAAGTGTGAAGAGACGACCAAGTTGCAGCTTTGCAAATCTGTTCAACAGAAGCATAATTTTTGAATGCCCATGAGGAAGCCACAGCCCTAGTGGAATGAGCCGTAATTCGTTCAGGAGGCTGCTGAGCGACAGCATGATCTCTCACAGGGACAAGACTCTTACACACTTCTGTCATCCTGTGAAAACATGTAGGGCCTTAGTTAACATTTGCCAAGATCATCGTCAGAAGGGCAGCAATCAATATGGGGGGCGCAGTGAAAGTTTAGTCCAACCAGTTCCCAATGCTTTAAAGCCACCTGTAGCTCTACTCTAGAGGCTGACAAGGAATACGGCTACACCCTATATAAAATAGCACTCACTGGTACCATTTTAAAAATAATAAACTCTTGATTGAAGAATTTAAACTAACACCTCACTTTACCTCATCCTATCACTAACACAGGTGAGGAGGAGCTATTTATACAACTCTGCTGCGGTGCTCTTTGCCTCCTGATGACCAGGAGGCGATATCCCACAAGGATGAAATCCGTGGACTCATAGTATATTAAAAAAGAAATCTGGGACTGTTTCAACCATTCTTCTTTTAGGGAGCCGCAGTTCTTCCTTACCCTCATCAGATGGCCCTTTGGTATGTTTTCAATCCAATTCTGATGATGGCAGCTGGTTTGGTGTAGATAGTTCGTGCAGTCGACCGGCTTGAAATAGGTAGATGTGTTAATTGTTCCTTTGGAGGAATCTATACTCAAATCCAGGAAACTGACCTGGTGTTTAGAATATTGATAAGTGAATTGTAGGTTGTAGATGTAGTTGTTCATCACTTTAAGGGTATGTCCAAGATCTTCGATACTCCCTTTCAATATCATTAGGATATCGTCTATGTACCTGCGATAGAGGACCAAGTTTGCACTAATTATGGGTTAGTATGTACTCTATCCGTTCCAGAATGAAGTCTCTGTGATGACGGTATGTTCAAATCCCTTTCTAAGAAATAACCAACAGTTTCTATACTTTCTGAATGGGGGAAACTGGTGTATTAAAGACGTCACGTCACAAGTAACCCAAATGAAATTATCTTCCCACTTGATCTTACTGAGGGTATTTAGCACCTCTGTGGAGTCTCTTAGGAAAGATGGTCATTTTCTCACGAGTTTTTGAAGATGTTGGTCTATGTATTCGGAAAGTAGTATATGTTTTTTGTTAAATATAGGGTGTTTTCTATATCTGATATTTCAGCTGTAAGTCATAACATCCTCTTTCAGAAATATCTTTCTCTAGCTATATATCTATATTTTTAATGATAGATCAATCCACTTAATTGCGGACACGTCTAAATGTTAGGATTTATATATATTCTTCTCTTCCACTCTACATTTCAATTTTAGTTTAGTATAACTTTCTACCCACTTTAAAGATACCTGCTAACCCTTTGCTCTTAGCCATGTCTTTTAGTACACTGCCTGCACTAATGTCACTTTGCCAATTACAAAGATGGCCCCTATGACCTCATTTAAATTTGGCCACCACAATTTTAGATCTGTATATTATTTTAAACCACATTAAAGAACTACTAAAAAACAAAATTTATGCTTACCTGATAAATTTATTCCTCTTGTGGTGTATCCAGTCCACGGGTTCATCCATTACTTGTGGGATATTCTCCTTCCCAACAGGAAGCTGCAAGAGGACACACACAGCAGAGCTGTCTATATAACTCCTCCCCTAACTGCCACCCCCAGTCATTCGACCGAAGACGAGCAAGAAAAAAGGAGAAACTATAGGGTGCAGTGGTGACTGAAGTTAAAAATAAAAAACACCTGCCTAAAAAATGACAGGGCGGGCCGTGGACTGGATACACCACAAGAGAAATAAATTTATCAGGTAAGCATAAATTTTGTTTTCTCTTGTAAAGGTGTATCCAGTCCACGGGTTCATCCATTACTTGTGGGATTACCAATACCAAAGCTTTAGGACACGGATGAAGGGAGGGACAAGGAAGGCCCTTAAACGGAAGGCACCACTGCCTGTAAGACCTTTCTCCCAAAAATAGCCTCAGAAGAAGCAAAAGTATCGAATTTGCAGAATTTAGAAAAGGTATGAAGCGAAGACCAAGTCGCTGCCTTACAAATCTGTTCAACAGAGGCCTCATTTTTAAAAGCCCATGTGGAAGCTACCGCTCTAGTGGAATAAGCTGTAATTCTTTCAGGAGGCTGCTGGCCAGCAGTCTCATAAGCAAAGCGTATTATACTTCTTAGCCAAAAAGAGAAGTTGCCGAAGCCTTTTGGCCTCTCCTCTGTCCAGAGTAGACAACAAACAAAGCAGATGTTTGACGAAAATCCTTCGTAGCTTGTAAATAAAAAACTTTAAAGCACGAACCATATCAAGATTGTGTAAAAGACGTTCCTTCTTTGAGGAAGGATTAGGACATAATGAAGGAACAACAATCTCCTGATTGATGTTCTTATTAGATACTACCTTAGGAAGAAACCCAGGTTTGGTACGCAAAACTACCTTATCTGCATGGAAAATCAGATAAGGGGAATCACAGTGTAAAACAGATAACTCCGAAACGCTTCGAGCCGAGGAGATAGCTACTAGAAACAGAACTTTCCAAGATAAAAGTTTAATATCTATGGAATGCAGAGGTTCAAACGGAACCCCTTGAAGAATCTTAATAACTAAATTTAAACTCCATGGCGGAGCAACAGGTTTAAACACAGGCTTAATTCTAACTAAAGCCTGACAAAACACCTGAACGTCTGGAACCTCAGCCAGACGTTTGTGCAAAAGAATAGACAGAGCAGAGATCTGTCCCTTTAAGGAACTAGCAGACAATCCTTTCTCCAATCCCTCCTGGAGAAAAGATAATATTCTAGGAATCCTGACTTTACTCCATGAGTAACCCTTTGATTCACACCAATGAAGATATTTACACCATACCTTATGATAGATTTTCCTAGTGACAGGTTTTAGAGCCTGAATTAAGGTATCAATGACCGACTCGGAAAAACCACGCTTTGATAGAATCAAACGTTCAATCTCCAAGCAGTCAGACGCAGAGAAATTAGATTTGGATGTTTGAAAGAGCCTTGAAGTAGAAGGTCCTGTCTCAGCGGCAGAGTCCATGGTGGAAAGGATGACATGTCCACCAGATCTGCATACCAAGTCCTGCGTGGCTACGCAGGAGCTATCAAAATCATCAAAGCTCTCTCCTGCTTGATCTTGGCAATCAGCCGAGGGAGCAGAGAAAACGGTGGAAACACATAAGCCAGGCTGAAGGACCAGGGCGCTGCTAGAGCATCTATCAGCGCTGCCTTGGGATCCCTGGACCTGGACCCGTAACAAGGAAGCTTGGCGTTCTGACGAGACGCCATGAGATCCAGTTCTGGTTTGCCCCATAGATGAATCAACTGGGCAAATACCTCCGGATGGAGTTCCCACTCCCCCGGATGAAAAGTCTGCCGACTTAAAAAATCTGCCTCCCAGTTCTCTACTCCTGGGATATGGATAACAGAGATGGCAAGAGTGAACCTCTGCCCATAGAATTATCTTTGAAACCTCCAACATCGCCAGGGGGCTCTTTGTACCCCCCTGATGGCTGATATAGGCTACAGTCGTGATGTTGTCCGACTGAAATCTGATGAACCTGACCGCAGCTAGCTGAGGCCAAGCCTGAAGAGCATTGAATATCGCTCTTAGTTCCAGAATGTTTATCGGAAGGAGGGCTTCCTCCTGAGTCCACGAACCCTGAGCCTTCAGGGAGTTCCAGACTGCGCCCCAGCCCAGAAGGCTGGCATCTGTCGTCACTATAGTCCATTCTGGCCTGCGGAAGCTCATTCTCCTGGACAGATGGAACTCAAGATAGCCACCAGAGAAAAGAATCTCTGGTCTTTTGATCCAGATTTAGCAGAGGGGACAAATCTGTAATCCCCATTCCACTGATTGAGCATGCAAAGTTGCAGTGGTCTGAGATGTAGGCGGGCAAACGGAACTATGTCCATTGCCGCTACCATTAAGCCGATTACTTCCATACACTGAGCCACTGACGGCTGAGAAGTGGAATAAAGAGCCCGGCAGGAAGTTAGAAACTTTGACAACCAGACCTCTGTCAGAAAAATAATCATTTCTACTGAATCTATCAGAGTTCCTAGGAAAGAAACTCTTGTGAGAGGGGAGAGAGAACCCTTTTCTTCGTTCACTTTCCACCCGTGAGACCTGAGAAAGGCCAGAACAATGTCCGTATGGGACTTGGCGATTTGAAAAGTCGACGCCTGTATCAGAATGTCGTCTAGGTAAGGGGCCAACGCTATGCCCCGTGGCCTTAGAACCGCCAGTAGGGACCCTAGAACCTTCGTAAAGATTCTTGGTGCCGTGGCTAACCCGAAGGGAAGAGCCACAAACTGGTAATGCCTGTCTAGGAAGGCAAACCTGAGAAACCGATGATGATCTCTGTGTATCGGAATGTGGAGATAAGCATCCTTTATGTCCACGGTAGTCATATATTGACCCTCCTGGATCATAGGTAGGATGGTTCGAATAGTCTCCATCTTGAAGGATGGGACCCTGAGAAATTTGTTTAGGATCTTGAGATCCAAGATTGGTCTGAAAGTTCCCTCTTTTTTGGTTACTATAAACAAATTTGAATAGAATCCTTGCCCCTGTTCCTCCCTTGGAACTGGGTGGATCACTCCCATGACCAGAAGGTCTTGAACACAACGTAAGAATGCCTGGTTTGCAGATAATTGTGAGAGATGAAATCTCCCTTTTGGAGATGAGGCTTTGAAATCCAGAAGATATCCCTGGGAAACAATCTCCAGAGCCCAGGGATCCTGGACGTCTTGCCCAAGGCCTGGGCGAAGAGAGAAAGTCTGCCCCCAACTAGATCCGGTCCCGGATCGGGGGCTACTCCTTCATGCTGTCTTAGAGGCAGCAGCAGGTTTTTTGGCCTGCTTTCCCTTGCTCCAAGCCTGGTTAGGTCTCCAGACTGGCTTGGACTGGGCGGAATTTCCTTCTTGTTTTGTAGTAGAGGAAGTTGAAGCTGCACCACTCGAAGTTCCGAAAGGAACGAAAATTAGTCTGTTTGGTCCTTAATTTGTTGGATCTATACTGGGGAAGGGCGTGGCCCTTCCCTCCAGTAATATCAGAAATGATCTCCTTCAGTCCAGGCCCGAATAGGGTCTGCCCCTTGAAGGGAATGTTGAGAAGCTTAGACTTTGAAGTAAAGTCAGCTGACCAGGATTTAAGCCATAGCGCCCTACGCGCCATGAATGGCAAAACCTGAATTCTTAGCCGTTAGCTTAGTTAAATGAAAAACGGTGTCAGAAATAAATGAATTGGCTAACTTAAGAGCTTTAAGCCTGTCTAGGATATCATCCAACGGGGTCTCAAGAGACTCGAACCAGAAAGCCGCTGCAGCAGTGACTGGGGCAACGCATGCAAGAGGCTGAAGAATAAAACCTTGTTGTATAAAGATTTTCTTAAGGAAACCCTCTAATTTTTTATCCATTGGATCTAGGAAAGCACAACTGTCCTCGAAGGGGATAGTTGTACGCTTAGCTAGGGTAGATACTGCTCCCTCCACCTTAGGGACCGTCTGCCATGAGTCCCGTGTAGCGGCATCTATGGGAAACATCTTTTTAAACGCAGGAGGGGGAGAGAACGGTACACCTGGTCTATCCCATTCCTTCGTAATAATTTCTGAAAACCTCTTAGGGATTGGAAAAACAGAATTTATGCTTACCTGATAAATTACTTTCTCTTGTGGTGTACCCAGTCCACAGCTTCATCCTTTACTTGTGGGATATTCTCATTCCCCACAGGAAGTGGCAAAGAGAGCATACAGCAGAGCTGTCCATATAGCTCCCCCTCCAGCTCCGCCCCCCGTCATTCAACCGAAGGTTAGGAGAAAAAGGAGAAACCATAGGGTGCAGTGGTGACTGTAGTTTAAACAAAAAAATTATTTACCTGACTTAATTGCCCGGGCGGGCCGTGGACTGGATACACCACAAGAGAAGGTAATTTATCAGGTAAGCATAAATTCTGTTTTCTCTTGCAAGGTGTATCCAGTCCACGGCTTCATCCTTTACTTGTGGGATACCAATACCAAAGCTTTAGGACACGGATGAAGGGAGGGAACAAGACAGGTACCTTAAACGGAAGGCACCACTGCTTGCAAAACCTTTCTCCCAAAAATAGCCTCCGAAGAAGCAAAAGTATCAAATTTGTAAAATTTGGCAAAAGTATGCAGTGAAGACCAAGTCGCTGCCTTACAAATCTGTTCAACAGAAGCCTCATTCTTGAAAGCCCATGTGGAAGCCACAGCTCTGGTAGAATGAGCAGTAATTCATTCAGGAGGCTGCTGGCCAGCAGTCTCGTAAGCCAACCTGATGATGCTTTTCAGCCAGAAGGAAAGAGAGGTAGCAGTCACTTTCTGACCTCTCCTCTTACCAGAATAAATGACAAACAAGGATGATGTTTGTCTGAAGTCTTTAGTTGCTTGTAAATAGAATTTTAAAGCACGAACCACATCAAGATTGTGTAGCAGGCGTTCCTTCTTTGAAGATGGGTTAGGACACAGAGAAGGAACTATTATTTCCTGGTTAATATTCTTGTTAGAAACAACATTAGGAAGAAAACCAGGTTTGGTACGCAAAACAACCTTATCTGCGTGAAACACCAGGTAAGATGAATCACACTTTAAAGCAGACAATTCTGAAACTCTTCGAGCAGAAGATATAGCTACCAAAAACAAAACTTTCCAAGATAATAACTTAATATCTATGGAATGTAAAGGTTCAAACAGAACCCCTTGAAGAACTGAAAGAACTAGATTAAGACTCCATGGCGGAGCCACAGGTTTATAAACAGGCTTGATTCTGACTAGAGCCTGAGCAAACGCTTGAACGTCTGGTATCTCTGCCAGACGCTTGTGTAAGAGAATAGACAGAGCAGATATCTTTCCCTTTAAGGAACTAGCTGACAATCCTTTCTCCAATCCTTCTTGGAGAAAAGATAATATTCTGGGAATCCTAATCTTACTCCATGAGTAACCCTTGGATTCACACCAACAAAGATATTTTCGCCATATCTTATGGTAGATTTTCCTAGTGACAGGCTTTCTAGCCTGAATCAGAGTATCTATAACTGACTCAGAGAAACCACGCTTTGATAGAATTAAGCGTTCAATCTCCAAGCAGTCAGACGCAGAGAAACAAGATTTGGATGCTTGAATGGACCCTGTATTAGAAGATCCTGCCTCAAAGGCAGTGTCCATGGTGGAACAGATGACATGTCCACTAGGTCTGCATACCAAGTCCTGCGTGGCCACGCAGGCGATATCAGAATCACCGAAGCCTTCTCCTGCTTGATTCTGGCGACCAGACGAGGGAGAAGAGGAAACGGTGGAAAGACAGATTGAAGGACCAAGGCGCTGCTAGAGCATCTATCAATACCGCCTTGGGGTCCCTGGACCTGGATCCGTAGAGAGGAAGTTTGGTGTTCTGACGGGACGACATCAGATCCAATTCTTGAGTGCCCCATAGCTGAGTCAGCTGAGCAAAATCCTCCGGGTGGAGTTCCCACTCCCCCGGGTGAAAAGTCTGACGACTTAGAAAATCCGCTTCCCAGTTGTCCACTCCTGGGATGTGAATTGCTGAGAGATGGCAGGAGTGATCCTCCGCCCACTTGATTATTTTGGAGACTTCCTTCATCGCTAAGGAACTCTTCGCTCCCCCCTGATGATTGATGTAAGCTACAGTCGTGATGTTGTCCGACTGAAATCTGATGAATTTGGCCGCAGCTAGTTGAGGCCATGCCTGAAGCGCATTGATAATCGCTCTGAGTTCCAAAATGTTTATCGGGAGAAGAGATTCTTCCCGAGAACACAGGCCCTGAGCTTTCAGGGAGTCCCAGATTGCACCCCAGCCTAACAGACTGGCATCGGTCGTTACAATGATCCATTCTGGTCTGCGGAAACATGTTCCCTGAGACAGATGATCCTGAGACAACCACCAGAGAAGAGAGTCTCTGGTCCTCTGGTCCAATTGTATCTGAGGAGACAAGTCTGCGTAATCCCCATTCCACTGTTTGAGCATGCACAGTTGCAGTGGTCTGGGATGTATTCGAGCAAAAGGGACTAAGTCCATTGCCGCTAACATTAATCCGATTGCCTCCATGCACTGAGCTATAGATGGCTGACGAGTGGAATGAAGTACTTGGCAAGTAGCTAAAAGCTTTAACTTTCTGACCTCCGTCAGAAATATTTTCATTTCTACCGAATCTATTAGTGTTCCCAGGAAGGGAACCCTTGTGAACGGGGACAGAGAACTCTTTTCGATGTTCACCTTCCACCCGTGAGACCTTAGAAAGGCCAGCACAATCTACGTGTGAGCCTTGGCTCTGGGAAAAGACGCCGCCTGAATTAGGATGTCGTCTAGATAAGGTGCTACTGCTATGCCCCGCGGTCTTAGCACCACCAGAAAGGAACCTAGCACCTTTGTGAAAATTCTGGGAGCAGTGGCCAAACCGAAGGGAAGAGCCATGAACTGGTAATGCTTGTCCAGAAAAGCGAACCAGAGAAACTGGTGATGATCTTTGTGGATAGGGATATGTAGGTATGCATCCTTTAAATCCACGGTAGTCATATATTGACCTTCCTGGATCATTGGTAAGATCGTTCGAATGGTTTCCATCTTGAATGATGGGACTCTGAGAAATTTGTTTAGAATTTTTAGATCCAGGATTGGTCTGAAAGTTCCCTCTTTTTTGGGAACCACAAACAGGTTTGAGTAAAAGCCTGTTCCTTGTTCTGCAATTGGAACTGAACAGATCACTCCCATTGTGAGTAGATCTTTTACACAGCGTAAGAACGCCTCTTTCTTTGTCTGGTCTGAAGACAGACGAGAAATGTGAAACCTTCACCTTGGAGGGGAGTCCTTGAATTCTAGAAGATATCCCTGGGTAACAATCTCTACTGCCCAGGGATCGTGAACATCTCTTGCCCAAGCCTGAGCGAAGAGAGAGAGTCTGCCCCCTACCAGATCCGGTCCCGGATCGGGGGCTACCCCTTCATGCTGTCTTGGTAGCAGCTGCTGGCTTTTTGGCCTGTTTACCCTTGTTCCAGCCCTGGTAAGGCTTCCAGGTTGCCTTGGGCTGTGAAGCGTTACCCTCTTGCTTTGCAGCTGTAGAGGTTGAAGCCGGACTGCTCCTGAAGTTACGAAAGGAACGAACATTAGCTTTGTTTCTAGCCTTAAAGGGCTTGTCCTGAGGAAGAGCACGGCCCTTTCCCCCGGTTATTTCTGAAATAATCTCTTTCAATTCTGGCCCGAAAAGGGTCTTCCCCTTGAAAGGGATATTTAACAATTTAGATTTTGACGACACATTGGCCGACCATGACTTGAGCCAAAGCGATCTGCGCGCCATAATGGCGAAACCTGAATTTTTTGCCGCTAACTTAGCTAATTGCAAGGCGGTATCCGTGATAAAAGAATTAGCCAGCTTTAGAGCCTTAATTCTATCCATAATTTCGTCGTATGAGGTCTCCGTCTGGAGTGACTCCTCCAGCGCCTCAAACCAGAAAGTAGTTACAGGAATAATGCAGGCAATAGGTTGGAGAAGGAAACCTTGTTGAACAAAAATTTTCTTAAGTAAACCTAATTTTTTATCCATCGGATCTTTAAAAGCACAACTGTCTTCAATTGGTATGGTTGTGCGCTTAGCAAGAGTAGAAACCGCTCCCTCAACCTTAGGGACCGTCTGCCACAAGTCCCGCCTGGGGTCATTTATTGGGAACATTTTCTTAAAAATAGGGGGGAACAAAAGGGACACCTGGTCTATCCCACTCCCTAGTAACAATATCCGCAACCCTTTTAGGGATCGGAAACGCATCAGTGTATACAGGGACCTCTAGGTACTTGTCCATTTTACACAATTTCTCTGGGACCACCATAGGATCACAATCGTCCAGAGTGGCTAATACCTACCTAAGCAATACGCGGAGGTGTTCCAGTTTAAATTTAAACGCTAATGAATCTGATTCTGCCCGCTGAGAAACCTTTCCTGAGTCAGAAATTTCTCCTTCAGACATCAAATACCTCACTGTCACTTCAGAGTGTTGTGAGGGTACATCAGATAAACCTCCCAAAGCTTCCGACTGCCAGTTTTTCCTACAAAGCGTGATAGCTCTGTTTTTAGAACAGATTATGAGCAGTTTGGATAGAAATGTCGCAAGGGAATTATCCATGACTGTCGCTAATTGTTGTAATGTAATAGGGGCCAATGCACTAGAGGTACTAGGCATCGCTTGCGCGGGCGTAACTGGTGGAGACACATGGGGAGAGGAAGGTGGGCTATCCTCGTTACCTTCCGTCAAAGGATCATCTAGGGCTACATTTTTAAGTGACATAATAAGATCTTTAAAGTGTATAGACACATTAGTGCACTTGGAACACAATTTTAGAGGGGGTTCCACCATGGCTTCTAAACACATAGATCAAGGTCTCTCTTTAGTGTCAGACATGTTTAACAGACTAGTATTATTCACAAGCAGGCTTGGAAACACTTTATTCAAATGAAATTTACAATTTGAAAAAACCGGTACTGTGCCTTTAAGGAATAAAAAGCGCACACAATTTTACCAAACCGTGAAAAATGATCCAATCTCTGTGAAATTTTTACCACATGAGCCTAAGGCTTTGAAATGATTGCACAACAATTTTCAGCCCAATTAACCCCTTAATGCCCAAACCGGAGCAACCTAAAGCTGACAACCGGTTAATAAACTACAGCACCTTGCCACAGCTTACTGCTGTGGCCCTACCTGCCCCTGGGTATTAGTTTTGTGGAAAACAAGCTTCTTTCAAGTCCTCCAGCAGTCTTTGGACCCTCCACGTGAAGCTGCATGAACTGTCTGCAATATTAACTGCGCAACTGAGGCGCGAAATTTAGGCCCCCTCCACTACGGAGTTGTGGGGCCTTCAAAATCCCAATATAGGTGTCTAAACATATGCCATGTGGAAGATAACCCCATATAACACACCAAAGTGCATTAAAAAAACGTCTATAATTAGTATTTTTTCCTATTAAATAATCGATTGCCCTGTAACAGTGTCCACCTGCCTATTGAGCCCTGTTAAGTAAGCCTTCCTTCTATACTGAGTCTCAGAAAATGGCTTACCTTCCCCACATGGGGATTCTTGTCAGTCTTCTAGCATTACTGAGTCTTGTCTAGAAAAAGATGACTAAACATACCTTATAGCAGTTAAGCCTGCAAACTGTTCCCCCCAACTGAAGTTTTCTGGTACTCCTCAGTCCTGTGTGGGAACAGCAATGGATTTTAGTTACAACATGCTAAAATCATTTTCCTCTCAGCAGAATTCTTCATCACATTTCTGCTATAGAGTAAATAGTACAAACCGGTACCATTTAAAAATAACAAACTCTTGATTGAAGATATAAAACTACAAATCTAACACCACATTCACTTTACCCTTCCGCAGAGTGGCCCTGCTGTCAGAGCCGGCAAAGAGAATGACTGGGGGGCGGAGCTGGAGGGGGAGCTATATGGACAGCTCTGCTGTGTGCTCTCTTTGCCACTTCCTGTGGGGAATGAGAATATCCCACAAGTAAAGGATGAAGCCGTGGACTGGATACACCTTGCAAGAGAAAACATCAGTGTAAACAGGCACTGCAAAGTATTTGTCCATTTTACACAATTTCTCTGGGACTACAATGGTGTCAGTCGTCCAGAGTTGCTAAAACCTCCTTGAGCAACAAGCAGAGGTGTTCAAGCTTAAATTTAAATGCTGTCATTTCAGAGTCAGACTGGAGTAACGCCTTCCCTGAATCAGAAATGTCACCCAAAGATAGAAGCTCTCCTGCTTCGGCTTCTGTACATTGTGAGGGTATATCAGACATAGCTACTAAAGCGTCAGAAAGCTCTGTATTTGTTCTAGCCCCAGAGCTGTCTTGCTTTCCTTGTAACCCTGGCAGTTTGGACAATACCTCTGTGAGGGTATGATTCATAACTGCCACCATGTCTTGTAAGGTAAATGCATTGGACGCGCCAGATGTACTTGGCGTCACTTGCGCGGGAGATATAGGTTCTGACACATTGGGAGAGCTAGGTGGTTTAACCTCCCTTTTGTCAGTCTGAGAAACCTCTGGTGATAAATCCTTAAAACCCATAATATGGTCTTTATAACTTATAGAAAGGTCAGTGCATTTGGCACACATTCTAAGAGGGGGTTCCACAATGGCTTCTAAACATAATGAACAAGGAGTTTCCTCTATGTCAGACATGTTTAACAGACTAGTAATGAGACCAGCAAGCTTGGAAAACACTTTAATAAATGTGAAAAAGCAATTAAATAAAAACGGTACTGTGCCTTTAAGAGAAAAAAAAAAAAACTACCTCATAAACTGCAAAACAGTGATAAAAAGTAGTAAACTCTACGAAATTTTTACAGTGTGTATAAGAGACTAAAGCAGCATTGCACCCACTTGCAAATGGATGATTAACCCCTTAGGCCCCAAAACGGATTAGAAAAACGGAAAAAACGTTAAAAAACAGTCACACACTTGAGCTTTGCTGTGGCCCTACCTGCCCATAAACACGATTTTTTGCAGGAAAAACACCCTCTATAGTGGTCCTAGATGCCAGAGGACTCCTTAAGGGAAGCTGTACGTCTCAGTCTGAAGATTAACTGCGTATAAAGTGCGTGAAAAAAGGCCCCTCCCACCACGCACTGAAAGTCAGGGGGCCTTTTTTAGGAGTAATCTAACAAGCCATGTGGAAAACTAGGCCCCAAAATAAAGATTTATCACCCTCAGAGAAAAAATGTTTTTACTCTAAAACATGCAAACGTTTTTACACTAAGTAATATGAGTATTAACATGAATATTACCCTTTTTTGCAAGCATGATGCTAGTTGCTGTTAAATCACTGTATCAGGCTTACCTCAAATATACCAGGCACTGTCAGCATTTTCTAGACCTTATCTCTCTAGAAAAAAATATACTGAACATACCTCAAAGCAGGCAATCTGCAGACCGTCCCCCCAACTGAAGTTTTCTTTTCATACGCTTCAGTTATGTGTGAGAACAGCAATGGACCTTAGTTACAAACCGCTAAGATCATAAAACCTCCAGGCAGAATTATTCTTCCAATTTCTGCCTGAGAGTAAAAACAGTACAATGCCGGTACCGTTTAAAAACAAACTTTTAAAAAACTACACTAATTCAGCACATCTCTATTGATACTTCCTTTCTTGTCGAGAGCTGCAAGAGAATGACTGGGGGTGGCAGTTAGGGGAGGAGCTACAAAGACAGCTCTGCTGTGGGTGTCCTCTTGCAGCTTCCTGTTGGGAAGGAGAACATCCCACAAGTAATGGATGAACCCGTGGACTGGATACACCTTTACAAGAGAAATATAACCTTGCCCATATTTTAAATGGCCGCCATTATTCTATACTTACTCATTGGTCAAAACCTCACACACCCATATTTCTGAGGGCGGCAAAATTTGTCACCTCCCCTTGGTTCTGATAGGCTAAACTAGCCTTTAAATACTTCAAAGATACACACGCTGGTATAGTCTTGATAAAGGCCCCTCCAGGCCGAAACGTCTAGACAGACCCCCATTCGACATACCAGCCTGACATACGGTGAGCACATTTTCATTTATGAGTTTTGTCCTAGTAGCAGACTTCTGGTTGTATTTGTTTCCTTTTAGGTCTCCGGATCCAAATTACCCTTGATTCTCTACTACAGTTCAGCCTTCGGATTTGTTCAGAACATTTTGTTCTCTCCATTTGGCATTTTTATATATTTTTTATTGTTGCATTTGCATTTTTAGAATACATTTTTTTTTTCATTTTTTACACTCTGAGTCGTTTTTATTGCTGCAGCAATTACAACGTTTTAATACATATTATATTACATTCATATGTTATCACATTTTTATATGCTCTATTATATTACTGTACACCATTACATTCTAATAAGTTCTACTACATCAATATTGTCATGATACAATCATGTGGAGTAGTTGATACCTGGATTGGCTAACGAGGTGGTATTGTGTTCTCAGCCTGGAAAAGGTTAATGTGAATTGCCTTTTTCTGTGTGTGAAAACTGCTTTGAAAAAAGCTGTATGCTGAGACTCCCCTCCTTCCTCCCCCCTCCTTAGTAGTTTAACTGCATGTAGGAATGCAGAACGCTCCTCCCCTTGGAGACTGATAGTGGGAGCTAAGACTTGTTTGCATTGGTTGCCCTCGTTGTAAATTATAACCCGGGCGTTGTCTTTGACAAGACAAAGAACATTTGGTTTAAATACGTAACAGACTTGGTGGGCAGAACTGCCCTGTGGACCAAACCACTATCAGGAACGGCATTCTCCACATATCTAAAGGAACTTGGTAATAAGTTAGATATTGTGTGTAATTCTTTTCATGTCCCATTTTCTTTTTAAAGAGCTGAAGCTTTGCATTTGTATGTTATTTTGAATGTCTTTATAATTTTGCACTGTAATAACAAAATATCAATACAGGTTACAAACACGTAGAAAATCTAATTCTGTCTTTTGGGCTCTAATATCCGAATTCACACTCCTGTTGAGACAAGGTTAAAGGCACGTGACCTAATTGTTAAATAGTGTGAGTTTTTAAGGGTTCCCCAAAACTCCCCTTTAATTTAAAAAGTTTTGGTGGTGGCAGCAGGGAAATTGTTAATTAGAGCAGTGTGGACAAGATTTTGGGTCTAATGTGGTATCTCTTTTAAGGTCCTTTTGCAGAGTTGCAAGGATAAGGGAACCAGAGCTGTGTGCCATTAACCCCTTCATGCCCACACCCCTCTATTGTGACGTTGAGAAAGTTCGATTTGTCACAAATATGTTTATATGAGATATATCATACTCATTCTGCATTTTATCCAATAAAGGGTTAAGAGTAAAACTATTGTATTACTAGTTGTATGTCTAGCAGATATATGCCAAGACAGATATTCTCAATTATTCAATATTAGATCAAGAGACATTACACTCTTTTAGACATCACGCCTTATTTTTCAACTTTCTATTCTCATCTCAGCTCTTATTAGCCACTATTTCCTATAACATATTTCCTATAACATATTTCCTATAACATATTTCCTATAACATATTTCCTATAACATATTTCCTATAACATATTTCCTATAACATATTTCCTATAACATATTTCCTATAACATATTTCCTATAACATATTTCCTATAACATATATGTTTGTTAGCACATGCAGTGATCTACAATAGACAGGGTTGTATGTTTCACATTGCTACAAAGTAGCCCTAAGGCACTCTTTTTCTTTCCTTTTTATATATGTTACTTTTTTTTATATAAAAGTAGCTATAATGTTTTGACATTTATTTCACAAACCACTTATTTCTAGCACACTGTGCAGCCTTTAATTTAAATAAAAAAAAATAAAAAAAAATTGAATTTGCACCTTCTGTTGATTTGTGTATAACTTTTTGTTTAATAAGTCTCTCAAGCACGTGCTCTTGCTTATAATTGAATATAACATAATTTGCGCATCCTGTAACTGCACATGGTCAGGCATATTGCCAGGTACTGTATGCATGTTCTATATAAAGTTATATAAAGACGGCGCTCCTACTTTGCACATAGATCTTGAAAATTACCCTGGTAAGAAGAACCAGAGGTGGAAACAGATAGACAAGCCGAAAGAACCAAGGAGCTACTAGAGCCTCCGCAAACTCTGAGGATCCCTGAGCTTCGCAAAGTACCTGGAAAGTTTATTGTTTAATTGAGAAGCCAGATATTTTACTGAAAGACCCCAAAGATCCTCAATCTGAAAGAAAAAATTCAGATGGAGAAACCATTCCCCTGGATGTAGAGAATCACTCCTGGAATACAAACAACGGAAATCAGACAATGATTGGCTTCTGCCCTTGAGAGAATTCAAGACACTTCCCTCATCGCTAGAGAACTGCGAGTTTCCCTTAACAATTGATATAGGCCGCTACTCTGACATTGCCTGATTGAAAATGGAGGGGAAAAAACAGAGGCCAACTCTGAAGATCTCTAAGAATAACACATAGTTAATTGGCTACCTCGCTACCCGTGGCACTCAAAACCCCTGTTCTCTCTGAGACCCACAAACAGCTCTTCAACCTGAAAGACTTGCATCTAAGGATCACAGTCCAAGTAAGACAACCAAAAGAAGCCCCCTGCATAATAAGTTGATTCAGCCATCAAGACATGAACTGGCCAGTTCTATGATCAAGCCAAGTATGATTCCTGTCCCATTGTAAAAGTGTGCAAGGCTTAAGAGGCCTCATGTGATAACAAGCAAACTGAATAGCATCAGCTGCACCAAATTTTGAAACCTAATAACTCAAGACAAAGAGCAAATGAGGGAAAAGAAAGACAGAAGGTTTTGACCAGCTGAAACCAGCTTCAGCCTTCTCTGATCTGTTTAGGAAAGTCTCATGGAAACTAAAAATATCTAAACCCTCAGAAAAGTAACCCTTGTCTGAGGAACAAAATAACTATTTATGCTTGTTTCTTCAACAGCATGGTTGGAAGATCAATTTCCAGTCTGTTGGGGTCAGATTCTGCAAAAATGTAAAGAGAGTTTGAACCAAGATATAGTACAGGAAAGGAAACACTGCAATACACTGAGTTATGATCACAGACAGAAGGATACCAGAACTTTCTCTGAGCTGTAGCCAGACCAAAAAGGTAGAGCGACAAACTGAAAATGGCTATATATAAATGCAAACCTCAGAAACTGGTAATGTTCCTTGTGAATGGAAACATGAAGGTAAGCATCCTTTAAATCTATTATGGACAAACTGACCTTGCTGAACAAAGGCAGAATAGTCCAAATAGTCTCCATTTTGGAAGTATGGACATTGACAATCTTGTTCAGGGTTTTAGATCCAAACTGGTCTGAAATTTCCTCCTCCTTTTAGACATTGAAGATATTTGAATTACATCTACTCCATTGTTCTTGTGCTAACAATGGAACGGATCACTCCCATAGTTTCTAGAACTAAAACAGACTGAAAAAAGGCTTGGGCCTTCAACAGATTTTTTTTTGTAACATTGAACATAATAAACCTTCCTCTTACGAGGCTTTCCGAAACCTATCCAATAACCCAGAGATGCTATGTTTAGAACCAAGGGATCTGTTAGACTGAAACCAGAATTCCTATAAAAGGAACATCCTGCCCCCTACCAGAGACTGTGGATTGGGGGCTGTACCTTTATGCAGACTTGGAAGTAGGGGTAGACTTGTTCCAATTTGAACTGTTTCCAGGCATGGCCAGAGGGACCTTGTTTTTGTTTTCTGTTCCCTGTTCTGACAAAAGGGAAAACAATTTTTTATTGGAAACCTTAGATTTACCCGTGGACTTCTTGTCCCGAGGAAGAAAAGCTCCTTTACATCCAGTAACAGTAGAAATAATAGAATCTAAAATCAGAGCCAAACAATTTCTTCCCATAGAGATAATAGTATAGATTTAGACACCATATCAGCTGACCATGATTTTAACTCTTATGGAAATAACTGCACAAGACATACTCTTGGCATTAATCTTAATAATGTAAAAAAAAAAAAAATCACAAATGAAAGTATTAGCACATTTAAGCAATCCCAAAAGGTTAAAAAATCCTCACTAGCAGAATCATCAGAAACCTGCTCAGGGAAACTATATAACCAAATTAAAGAAGCAGCAGTGTCATCAATAGAAACAGCTAGCCTAATTAAAAAAACCAGCTTTCAAAAAGGCTCTTCTATGAAAGGACTAACTTCCTATCTAAAGGGTCTTTAAAAGTAGTACTATCTTCCAGAAAAATAGTAGTATGCTTAGCCAGAGTAGAAACGGCCCCATCCACCTTAAGGACAGTCTCCCAAAGCTCAATATTAGAATCAGGTAAGGGATACATTAACAAACATTGCAGGAAGAATATGGGTTGCCTGCCTTAGATCATTCACTAAACAGTAAAAACCAGCATCAGGGACAGTAAAAAGCACATATACACTGTACATTCTACAACCACCAAGACTAGTTTCCAATGAGGTGGGAGTTTTTTTAAGAGCTATTGGGGTCTGGGAATCTTTGCCTCCTCCTAGTGGCAGGGAAGAGTAATGCCCAGGAATAAATGGATCATATACTCTCGCCACTTGTATGAAAACATTTGTTAGAATTCCTCCTCTGGTCATTCGTAAATGAGGTAAATACATATACAGTATACATGACTATCTTCTAACACAGAACTTTAAACTGTATGTGACCAAACTCCTGCCTTTTAATTAGATTTTCGTCTTAAACTTAATGTCACATTGTCTTGGCTCCTACAAAGCCTGTGGTTGGTTTTCTTAAAATATAAAGATGCACTAGGGTAAGAATTTGGATAGAACATACCATTTTAAACAACTTTACAATTTACTTCTATTATCAAATTTGCTTCATTATCTTGTTATCCTTTGCTGAAGGAACATCATTGCACTACTGGCAGCTAGCTGAACACATCTAGTTAGCCAATCACAAGAGACAAGTGTCTGCAGGTATCAATCAGCAACTAGCTCCCACTAGTGTAGGATATGCGCATATTCTTTTTCAAATAGGGATACCAAGAGAATGATGCAAAATTTGAAAATAGAACATGCAAATTTAAGACACTTTTAAATTCACTTCTATTTGAATCAGTCCCTTTAAGACTGCTCTGGAACCCTTTGCATTAAAACAGTAAACATCAGAACTGGATTTAAAGTGACATTCTTACCCAGAGAAGGTCCAAAAAAAGTAAGACTCTACCAGCAGCCTATAAAACTACCATAAGTAGGGAGTTTTTATAGTTTAAGGAAACCAGGCACAAGGTCTATAAGAGCCGAGGCAAAGTGATATTAAAGGGACACTGAACCCAAATTTTTTCTTTTGCGATTCAGAAAAAGTATGCAATTTTAAGCAACTTTCTAATTTACTCCTATAATCAATTTTTCTTAGTTCTCTTGTTATCTTTATTTGAAAAAAGCATCTAAGCTAAGAAGCTAATTTTGGCTCAGACAATGGACAGCACTTGTTTATTGGTGGGTGAATTTATCCACCAATCAGCAAGAAAAACCCAGGATGTTCACTAAAAATGGGCTGGCATCTAAACTTACATTCTTGCTTTTTAAATAAAGATACCAAGAGAATGAAGAAAATTTGATTATAGGAGTAAATTAGAAAGTTGCTTAAAATTGCATGCTCTGTCTTAATCACGAGCAAAAAAAAATTGGGTTCAGTGTCCCTTTAAAGGGAAATGAAACCCAAATTTTTTCTCATGATTCCAGTAGATAAGATTTTTAAAAAGTTTCCAATCTACTTTTATGATCAAGTTTGCTTTGTTCTCATGTTATTCTTTGTTGAAGAGATATCTAAATATGTAGCATGCACATGTCTTGGGCACTACATGACAGGAAATGGTGCTGCCATCTAGTGCTCTTGCAAAAGTATAACACTGAAGCAAAACTGCTGCAGATATTTTAAATTTTCTGTACTGTAGCTTCCCCCCCCCCGCCAAGTACCCTAACGTATGATGTAGGGCATACTCCCACCCCCCTTTCTCCCACTTCTGAAACATAACAATTTCTGTAGTATAGCGGTTCCCACCCGCTCCCGCCCTGTGCACGCGCCCGCCGCCCCCCATACACGCCCCCTCCACATCACTGGGCCCATCGATGGCCGCCCACCCGCCACAGAGTGGTTCTCTCTGCATCGGATGGCCAGTGTTATTGCAGGATGCCTCGATATCGAGGCATCACTGCAATAACCGGAAAGCGGCTGGAAGCGATCAGGATCGCTTCCACCGCTTTCCAAGAGCAAGGACGTACGCCATACGTCCTCGGTCGTTAAGTGTCTTTTTTTTTTGGAGGACGTATGGCGTACGTCCTTGGTCCTTAAAGGGATACTAACCCCTCATTTTTTCTTTCATGATTCAGATAGAGCATGCAATTTTAAGCAACTTTCTAATTTACTCCTATTATAAATTTTTCTTTGTTCTCATGTTATCTTGATTTGAAAAAACAGTAATAAAAGGTTAGGAGCCTGCCCATTTTTTAGTTCAGCACCTTGGTAGAGCTGCCGATTGGTTTGCTACATTTAGCCACAAATCAGAAAGTGCTACCCATGTGCTGAACAAAAAATGGTCTGGCTCTAAAGCTTACAGTACTGCTTTTTCAAATCAAGATAGCATGAGAACAAAGAAAAATTAATAGGAGTAAATTAGAAAGGTGCTTAAAATCTCATGCTCTATCTGAATCATAACATAAAAAAATGGGTTTAGTATCCCTTTAAGGGGTTAATGTACCTTTAAGTTCACAGCTAGCTTATTGTCACATGATTATTGCAGCAAAGCCCTCTACTGAGCATGGGCAAAAAAACAAAATTTATGCTTACCTGATAAATTAATTTCTCCTGTAGTGTGGTCAGTCCACGGGTCATCATTACTTCTGGGATATTATCTCCTCCCCTACAGGAAGTGCAAGAGGATTCACCCAGCAGAGCTGCTATATAGCTCCTCCCCTCTACGTCACCTCCAGTCATTCGACCAAAGGACCAACGAGAAAGGAGAAACCCAAGGGTGTAGTGGTGACTGGAGTATAATCCAAAAAAAACTTTAAGCCTGCCATAAAAAACAGGGCGGGCCGTGGACTGACCACACTACAGGAGAAATGAATTTATCAGGTAAGCATAAATTTTGTTTTCTCCTGTTAAGTGTGGTCAGTCCACGGGTCATCATTACTTCTGGGATACCAATACCAAAGCAAAAGTACACGGATGACGGGAGGGACAGGCAGGCTCTTTATACGGAGGGAACCACTGCCTGAAGAACCTTTCTCCCAAAAACAGCCTCCGAAGAAGCAAAAGTGTCAAATTTGTAAAATTTGGAAAAAGTATGAAGAGAAGACCAAGTTGCAGCCTTGCAAATCTGTTCAACAGAAGCCTCATTCTTAAAGGCCCAAGTGGAAGCCACAGCTCTAGTAGAATGAGCTGTAATTCTTTCAGGAGGCTGCTGTCCAGCAGTCTCATAGGCTAATCGTATTATGCTACGAAGCCAAAAGGAGAGAGAGGTAGTCGAAGCTTTTTGACCTCTCTTCTGACCAGAATAAACGACAAACAGGGAAGACGTTTGACGAAAATCCTTAGTTGCCTGTAGATAAAATTTCAGGGCACGGACTACATCTAGATTGTGTAGCAGACGTTCCTTCTTCGAGGAAGGATTAGGACACAAAGATGGAACAACAATCTCCTGATTGATATTCCTGTTGGTGACCACCTTAGGTAGGAACCCAGGTTTAGTACGCAGAACTACCTTGTCTGAAAGAAAAATCAGATAAGGAGAATCACAATGTAAGGCAGATAACTCAGAAACTCTTCGAGCCGAGGAAATAGCCATTAAAAACAGAACTTTCCAAGATAACAACTTGATATCAATGGAATGAAGGGGTTCAAACGGAACACCCTGTAAAACATTAAGAACTAAGTTCAAACTCCATGGCGGAGCAACAGTTTTAAACACAGGCTTGATCCTAGCTAAAGCCTGACAAAAAGCTTGAACGTCCGGAACTTCTGACAGACGTTTGTGTAAAAGAATGGACAGAGCTGAAATCTGTCCCTTTAAAGAACTAGCAGATAACCCCTTTTCTAAACCTTCTTGTAGAAAAGACAATATCCTTGGAATTCTAACCTTACTCCATGAGTAACTCTTGGATTCGCACCAATATAAGTATTTACGCCATATTTTATGGTAAATCCTTCTGGTAACAGGCTTCATAGCCTGTATTAAGGTATCAATAACTGGCTCAGAAAAACCACGTTTTGATAAAATCAAGCGTTCAATTTCCAAGCAGTCAGCTTCAGAGAAGTTAGATTTTGATGTTTGAATGGACCCTGGATCAGAAGGTCCTGTTTCAGAGGTAGAGACCAAGGCGGACAGGATGACATGTCCACTAGATCTGCATACCAAGTCCTGCGTGGCCATGCAGGTGCTATTAGAATCACTGATGCTCTCTCCTGTTTGATTCTGGCAATCAATCGAGGAAGCATCGGGAAGGGTGGAAACACATAAGCCATCCCGAAGGTCCAAGGTGCTGTCAAAGCATCTATCAGAACTGCTCCCGGATCCCTTGATCTGGACCCGTAGCGAGGAAGCTTGGCGTTCTGACGAGACGCCATGAGATCTATCTCTGGTTTGCCCCAACGTCGAAGTATCTGGGCAAAGACCTCCGGATGAAGTTCCCACTCCCCCGGATGAAAAGTCTGACGACTTAAGAAATCCGCCTCCCAGTTCTCCACTCCCGGGATGTGGATTGCAGACAGGTGGCAAGAGTGAGACTCTGCCCAGCGAATTATCTTTGATACTTCCATCATTGCTAGGGAGCTTCTTGTCCCTCCCTGATGGTTGATGTAAGCTACAGTCGTGATGTTGTCCGACTGAAGCCTGATGAACCCCCGAGTTGTTAACTGGGGCCAAGCCAGAAGGGCATTGAGAACTGCTCTCAATTCCAGAATGTTTATTGGAAGGAGACTCTCCTCCTGATTCCATAGTCCCTGAGCCTTCAGAGAATTCCAGACAGCACCCCAACCTAGAAGGCTGGCGTCTGTTGTTACAATTGTCCAGTCTGGCCTGCTGAATGGCATTCCCCTGGACAGGTGTGGCCGATAAAGCCACCATAGAAGAGAATTTCTGGTCTCTTGATTCAGATTCAGAGTGGGGGACAAATCTGAGTAATCCCCATTCCACTGACTTAGCATGCACAATTGCAGCGGTCTGAGATGTAGGCGTGCAAAAGGTACTATGTCCATTGCCGCTACCATTAAGCCGATCACCTCCATGCATTGAGCTACTGACGGGTGTTGAATGGAATGAAGGACCCGGCATGCATTTTGAAGCTTTGTTAACCTGTCTTCTGTCAGGTAAATCTTCATTTCTACAGAATCTATCAGAGTCCCCAAGAAGGGAACTCTTGTGAGTGGAAAGAGAGAACTCTTCTTTTCGTTCACCTTCCATCCATGCGACCTTAGAAATGCCAGTACTAACTCTGTATGAGACTTGGCAGTTTGAAAGCTTGAAGCTTGTATCAGAATGTCGTCTAGGTACGGAGCTACCGAAATTCCTCGCGGTCTTAGTACCGCCAGAAGAGTACCCAGAACCTTTGTGAAGATTCTTGGAGCTGTAGCCAATCCGAATGGAAGAGCTACAAACTGGTAATGCCTGTCTAGAAAGGCAAACCTTAGATACCGGTAATGATTTCTGTGAATCGGTATGTGAAGGTAAGCATCCTTTAAATCCACTGTGGTCATGTACTGACCCTCTTGGATCATGGGCAAAATTGTTCGAATCGTTTCCATCTTGAACGATGGAACTCTTAGGAATTTGTTTAGGATCTTTAAATCCAAGATTGGCCTGAAAGTTCCCTCTTTTTTGGGAACTACAAACAGATTTGAGTAAAACCCTTGTCCTTGTTCCGACCGCGGAACTGGATGGATCACTCCCATTAATAAAAGATCTTGTACGCAGCGTAGGAACGCTTCTTTCTTTATTTGGTTTGTTGACAACCTTGACAGATGAAATCTCCCTCTTGGGGGAGAGGATTTGAAGTCCAGAAGGTATCCCTGAGATATGATCTCTAACGCCCAGGGATCCTGAACATCTCTTGCCCAAGCCTGGGCGAAGAGAGAAAGTCTGCCCCCTACTAGATCCGGTCCCGGATCGGGGGCCCTCGATTCATGCTGTCTTAGGGGCAGCAGCAGGTTTCCTGGCCTGCTTGCCCTTGTTCCAGGACTGGTTAGGTTTCCAGCCTTGTCTGTAGCGAGCAACAGCTCCTTCCTGTTTTGGTGCAGAGGAAGTTGATGCTGTTCCTGTTTTAAAATTACGAAAGGAACGAAAATTAGACTGTCTAGCCCTAGGTTTGGCTTTGTCCTGAGGCAGGGTATGGCCTTTACCTCCTGTAATGTCAGCGATAATCTCCTTCAACCCGGGCCCGAATAAGGTCTGCCCTTTGAAAGGTATATTAAGCAATTTAGATTTAGAAGTAAGCTGACCAGGATTTTAGCCACAGCGCTCTGCGTGCCTGAATGGCAAATCCGGAATTCTTAGCCGTAAGTTTAGTTAAATGTACTACGGCATCTGAAATAAATGAGTTAGCTAACTTAAGGGTTCTAAGTTTGAGTGTAATCTCATCTAGTGTAGATGATTCAAGTGTCTCTTCCAGAGACTCGAACCAAAATGCTGCTGCAGCCGTGACAGGCGCAATACATGCAAGAGGTTGCAATATAAAACCTTGTTGAACAAACATTTTCTTAAGGTAACCCTCTAATTTTTTATCCATTGGATCTGAAAAGGCACAGCTATCCTCCACCGGGATAGTGGTACGCTTAGCCAAAGTAGAAACTGCTCCCTCCACCTTAGGGACCGTTTGCCATAAGTCCCGTGTGGTGGCGTCTATTGGAAACATTTTTCTAAATATCGGAGGAGGTGAGAACGGCACACCGGGCCTATCCCACTCCTTAGTAACAATTTCAGTAAGTCTCTTAGGTATAGGAAAAACATCAGTACTCGCCGGTACCGCAAAATATTTATCCAACCTACACATTTTCTCTGGTATTGCAACTGTGTTACAATCATTCAGAGCCGCTAACACCTCCCCTAGTAATACACGGAGGTTTTCCAGCTTAAATTTAAAATTTGAAATATCTGAATCCAATCTGTTTGGATCAGAACCGTCACCTACAGAATGAAGTTCTCCGTCCTCATGTTCTGCCGCCTGTGACGCAGTGTCTGACATGGCCCTAATATTATCAGCGCACTCTGTTCTCACCCCAGAGTGATCACGCTTGCCTCTAAGTTCTGGTAATTTAGCCAAAACTTCAGTCATGACAGTAGCCATATCCTGTAATGTGATTTGAAATGGCCGCCCAGATGTACTCGGCACTACAATATCACGCACCTCCCGAGCGGGAGATGCAGGTACTGACACGTGAGGCGAGTTAGTCGGCATAACTCTCCCCTCGTTGTCTGGTGAAATATGTTCAATTTGTACAGATTGACTTTTATTTAAAGTAGCATCAATACAGTTAGTACATAAATTTCTATTGGGCTCCACTTTGGCATTAGTACATATAACACATGTATCTTCCTCTGAATCAGACATGTTTAACACACTAGCAATTAACTAGCAACTTGGAAATGCTTTTTTCAATTAATTTACAATTATATGAAAACGAACTGTGCCTATAAGAAGCACAGAAAAAATTATGACAGTTGAAAATAATTAAGTTATAGCATCAAATCTTTGTAAGAAATATACAATTTTAGCAAAGGATTGTTCCCATTAGCAAAGGATAACTAACCCTGTCAGCAGAAAAAATACACAAATAAACGTTTTTTATCACAGTCAGCTACACTCTTCACAGCTCTGCTGTGATGATTACCTCCCTCAAAAAAGGATTTGAAGATCCCTGAGTTCTGAAGAGATGAACCGGATCATGCAGGAAGAAAATGAACCTCTGACTGAATTTTTTGATGCGTAGTAAAAGCGCCAAAAATGGCCCCTCCCCCTCACACATAACAGTGAGAGAGATCAGTGAACTGCTTTAAATTAAACAAAACTATTGCCAAGTGGAAAAAATAGTGCCCACAACATTTTTTCACCCAGTACCTCAGAGAAATAAACGTTTTTACATGCCAGCAAAAAAACGTTTAACCTCAATAAATCAATTGTTATTTAAAACCTATTGCAAGTCCCTGCAAATTAGGTAAAATCTATGCATACAGTATAAAACCAGTGAAGTACCATTCCCCAGAATACTGAAGTGTAAAATATACATACATGACAGCCTGATACCAGCTACATCTACTGCATTTAAGGCTGAGTTTACATTATAACGGTATGGCAGGATTTTCTCATCAATTCCATGTCAGAAAATAACAAACTGCTACATACCTCTTTGCAGATTCATCTGCCCGCTGTCCCCTGATCTGAAGTTTACCTCTCCTCAGATGGCCGAGAAACAGCAATATGATCTTAACTACTCCGGCTAAAATCATAGAAAAAACTCAGGTAGATTCTTCTTCAAATTCTACCAGAGAATGAATAACACACTCCGGTGCTATTATAAAATAACAAACTAATTAAATCACCACAGTCCTCTCACACATCCTATCTATTCGTTGGGTGCAAGAGAATGACTGGAGGTGACGTAGAGGGGAGGAGCTATATAGCAGCTCTGCTGGGTGAATCCTCTTGCACTTCCTGTAGGGGAGGAGATAATATCCCAGAAGTAATGATGACCCGTGGACTGACCACACTTAACAGGAGAAAATTACTTCTTGTTACTGATGTACACACGTGTGTATGTGTGTAGCCAGCTAAAATGAACAACCCTTTCTGATAGTGAGCTCAAGGTAATGCACTACTACTGTAAATAATAATGGTAGCAAGGGGTACATGTCTTTACCTGTATATGCAGCTTTTGAGGCTACCTGAAGCAGCCACATTTTTAAGAACCAAAAATGACTTATTTCTTACATACAGGTGGTGAGAGTCCACACTATTACCCCTGGAAATTACTCTTCTCTGCCACTAGGAGGAAGTTAAGATTCCCAAACCCCAAGAGCTCTATAAAACCATTCTCACCTTACAAGTACCTCAGTCTTGTCTTTGTCTCTGCTGGAGGAGGTTGAAGAATGAAGATTTGCATTTGATTTTTCACGGAGAGGGGTTTTCTGACATAATTAAGGCCCATTTCCCCTTAGAGTACTTGCTGGAAGGATGTATTTGGAGTATAGGCAGTGGCATATATTTCAGCTGTTAGGATTTAGTCACAAGCCTTTCCACAGATATCGCAGGGACTTGTCCTTTGCCTCCTGTTGGATCGTCCATATACTCCTATTCCAGATCCTCTGCTGTTATATTTCAGAACTGGTATTAGCTTCCTACTGGTTTCCTCCAGTAGTGGGGTGCCTAATGGTAACTACTTAATTTTTTTATTTTTAGCACTCTATAAGGTAGATGTCCTGAGTGCTACCACATACCTGCTTTTTTGATTTTTGAATTTGTAAGTTTTTTTTTTTTAGAGAGTTTCTTTCAGAGGGGGAACATTTTTCCCTTTCTTCAAGAGCTCTTTTAATGGGGATATTACCATTTAGCTGTATGCTTTTTTTCTGTACTTAAAAGGGACATAATACTCATAGGAAAATATCACCTGAACATCTTTCAAGTGATTTAGCATGTCAGCTTTTTACAGTTATGCTGCATCACTATGTAAAAAAAGGAAGACATTTTACCTCACATCTTCCTCAGATTACCAGAGTAACCATTCTGTAAAAAGTTATATTTCAGCTGCAGGTAAAAAAAAAAAGAAAAAAAAAAAAAAGGAAGAAATGAATAGCAGCCAATCGGCATCAGTAGTGCTGAGGTCATGAACTATTTTACTGTGATCTCATGAGATTTCACTTAACTCTCATGAGATCTCATAGTAAACTTCCTTAAACTAAAAAGGGAAATAACATGAGTGTGCATGAAGCACGCTCCCTTGCCTGTCCCGGGACAGACATACTGATTTGCTGCTTAAAGTACTTTACAATGGGTTGTGGGTACTAAGGACATTTTGAGGTAAAATATCTTCCTTTTTTACATAGAGATGTTCAGGTTATATTTTCTAGTCATCTTTTTACAGTTATGCTACATCACTTTCAAGTGTTTAAACATTTGGATATCATGACCCTTTAACTTCTGTATTAGTTCTCTACGCTTATGGAGCCTTTTGACTCTGTCCCTAAATCTGCATTAGAAGCTGGGTCATCTAAATACTTTCCTACCAGTTTTAAAGGCACATAAAACCCAAAACTTTTTCTTTCATGATGGAGAATACAATTTTAAAAATATTCCAATGTACTTCTATTATCAAAATATTCTTCATTCTCATGTTATTCTGTGTTGAAGATATATCTAGATAGGTAGTGTGCACCTGTCTGAAGCACTACAAAACAGGAAATAGTGATGCCATTCTGATTTTCAACAAAAGGATAAGATAATGAAGAAAATTTTATAATAGAGCAAACAATTTTAACCCCTTAATGACAGAGGACGTACCAGGTACGTCATAGAAAAAACAGAATTTATGTTTACCTGATAAATTACTTTCTCCAACGGTGTGTCCGGTCCACGGCGTCATCCTTACTTGTGGGATATTCTCTTCCCCAACAGGAAATGGCAAAGAGCCCAGCAAAGCTGGTCACATGATCCCTCCTAGGCTCCGCCTACCCCAGTCATTCGACCGACGTTAAGGAGGAATATTTGCATAGGAGAAACCATATGTTACCGTGGTGACTGTAGTTAAAGAAAATAAATTATCAGACCTGATTAAAAAAACCAGGGCGGGCCGTGGACCGGACACACCGTTGGAGAAAGTAATTTATCAGGTAAACATAAATTCTGTTTTCTCCAACATAGGTGTGTCCGGTCCACGGCGTCATCCTTACTTGTGGGAACCAATACCAAAGCTTTAGGACACGGATGAAGGGAGGGAGCAAATCAGGTCACCTAAATGGAAGGCACCACGGCTTGCAAAACCTTTCTCCCAAAAAATAGCCTCAGAAGAAGCAAAAGTATCAAATTTGTAAAATTTAGAAAAAGTGTGCAGTGAAGACCAAGTCGCTGCCTTACATATCTGATCAACAGAAGCCTCGTTCTTGAAGGCCCATGTGGAAGCCACAGCCCTAGTGGAGTGAGCTGTGATTCTTTCAGGAGGCTGCCGTCCGGCAGTCTCATAAGCCAATCGGATAATGCTTTTAATCCAGAAGGAGAGAGAGGTAGAAGTTGCTTTTTTGACCTCTCCGTTTACCAGAATAAACAACAAACAAAGAACGAAGTTTGTCTGAAATCCTTAGTAGCTGCTAAGTAAAATTTGAGAGCACGAACTACATCCAAGTTGTGCAACAAACGTTCCTTCTTTGAAACTGGATTAGGACACAAAGAAGGCACAACTATCTCCTGGTTAATGTTTTTGTTAGAAACAACTTTTGGAAGAAAACCAGGTTTAATACGCAAAACCACCTTATCTGCATGGAACACCAGATAAGGAGAAGAACACTGCAGAGCAGATAATTCTGAAACTCTTCTAGCAGAAGAAATTGCAACCAAAAACAAAACTTTCCAAGATAATAACTTAATATCAACGGAATGTAAGGGTTCAAACGGAACCCCCTGAAGAACTGAAAGAACTAGGTTGAGACTCCAAGGAGGAGTCAAAATTTTGTAAACAGGCTTGATTCTAACCAGAGCCTGAACAAAGGCTAGAGCATCTGGCACAGCTGCCAGCTTTTTGTGAAGTAACACAGACAAGGCAGAAATCTGTCCCATCAAGGAACTTGCAGATAATCCTTTTTCCAATCCTTCTCGAAGGAAGGATAGACTCTTAGGAATCTTAACCTTGTCCCAAGGGAATCCTGCAGATTCACACCAACAGATATACCAAATTATGTGGTAATTTTTCTGGTTACAGGCTTTCAGGCCTGAACAAGAGTATTAATAACAGAATCTGAGAACCCTCGCTTTGATAAGATCAAGCGTTCAATCTCCAAGCAGTCAGCTGGAGTGGGTCGAACGGACCTAGAACAAGAAGGTCTCGTCTCAAAGGTAGCTTCCATGGTGGAGCCGATGACATATTCACCAGATCTGCATACCAAGTCCTGCGTGGCCACGCAGGAGCTATCAAAATCACCGACGCCCTCTCCTGATTGATCCTGGCTACCAGCCTGGGGATGAGAGGAAACGGCGGGAACACATAAGCTAGTTTGAAGGTCCAAGGTGCTACTAGTGCATCCACTAGAGCCGCCTTGGGATCCCTGGATCTGTACCCGTAGTAAGGAACTCTGAAGTTCTGACGAGAGGCCATCAGATCCATGTCTGGAATGCCCCACGGTTGAGTGACTTGGGCAAAGATTTCCGGATGGAGTTCCCACTCCCCCGGATGCAATGTCTGACGACTCAGAAAATCCGCTTCCCAATTTTCCACTCCTGGGATGTGGATAGCAGACAGGTGGCAGGAGTGAGACTCCGCCCATAGAATGATTTTGGTCACTTCTTCCATCGCTAGGGAACTCCTTGTTCCCCCCTGATGGTTGATGTATGAACTTGGTCCTCGCTAGCTGAGGCCAAGCTTTGAGAGCATTGAATATCGCTCTCAGTTCCAGAATATTTATCGGTAGAAGAGATTCTACCCGAGACCAAAGACCCTGAGCTTTCAGGGATCCCCAGACCGCGCCCCAGCCCATCAGACTGGCGTCGGTCGTGACAATGACCCACTCTGGTCTGCGGAAGGTCATCCCTTGTGACAGGTTGTCCAGGGACAGCCACCAACGGAATGAGTCTCTGGTCCTCTGATTTACTTGTATCTTCGGAGACAAGTCTGAATAGTCCCCATTCCACTGACTGAGCATGAACAGTTGTAATGGTCTTAGATGAATGCGCACAAAAGGAACTATGTCCATTGCCGCTACCATCAAACCTATCACTTCCATGCACTGCGCTATGGAAGGAAGAGGAACGGAATGAAGTATCCGACAAGAGTCTAGAAGTTTTGTTTTTCTGGCTTCTGTCAGAAAAATCCTCATTTCTAAGGAGTCTATTATAGTTCCCAAGAAGGGAACCCTCGTTGACGGAGATAGAGAACTCTTTTCCACGTTCACTTTCCATCCGTGAGATCGGAGAAAGGCCAGGACAATGTCCGTGTGAGCCTTTACTTGAGGAAGGGACGACGCTCGAATCAGAATGTCGTCCAAGTAAGGTACTACAGCAATGCCCCTTGGTCTTAGCACCGCCAGAAGGGACCCTAGTACCTATGAGAAAATCCTAGGAGCAGTGGCTAATCCGAAAGAAAACGCCACGAACTGGAAATGCTTGTCCAGGAATGCAAACCTTAGGAACCGATGATGTTCCTTGTGGATAGGAATATGTAGATACGCATCCTTGAAATCCACCTTGGTCATGAATTGACCTTCCTGGATGGAAGGAAGAAGTGTTCGAATGGTTTCCATCTTGAACGATGGAACCTTGAGAAACTTGTTCAAGATCTTGAGATCTAAGATTGGTCTGAACGTTCCCTCTTTTTTGGGAACTATGAACAGATTGGAGTAGAACCCCATCCCTTGTTCTCCTAATGGAACAGGATGAATCACTCCCATTTTTAGCAGGTCTTCTACCCAATGTAAGAATGCCTGTCTTCTTATGTGGTCTGAAGACAACTGAGACCTGTGGAACCTCCCCCTTGGAGGAAGCCCCTTGAACTCCAGAGAATAACCTTGGGAGACTATTTCTAGCGCCCAAGGATCCAGAACATCTCTTGCCCAAGCCTGAGCGAAGAGAGAGAGTCTGCCCCCCACCAGATCCGGTCCCGGATCGGGGGCCCGCATTTCATGCTGTCTTGGTAGCAGTGGCAGGTTTCCTGGCCTGCTTTCCTTTGTTCCAGCCTTGCATAGGTCTCCAGGCTGGATTGGCTTGAGAAGTATTACCTTCCTGCTTAGAGGACGTAGCCCTTGGGGCTGATCCGTTTCTGCGAAAGGGACGAAACTTAGGTTTATTTTTGGTCTTGAAAAGACCTATCCTGAGGAAGGGCGTGGCCCTTGCCCCCAGTGATATCAGAGATAATCTCTTTCAAGTCAGGGCCAAAGAGTGTTTTCCCTTGAAAGGAATGTCAAGCAATTTGTTCTTGGAAGACGCATCCGCTGCCCAAGATTTTAACCAAAGCGCTCTGCGCCACAATAGCAAACCCAGAATTTTTTCGCCGCTAACCTAGCCAATTGCAAGGTGGCGTCTAGGGTGAAAGAATTAGCCAATTTAAGAGCACGAATTCTGTCCATAATCTCCTCATAAGAAGAAGAATTACTAATAATCGCCTTTCCTAGCTCATCAAACTAGAAACGCGGCTGCAGTGACAGGGACAATGCATGCAATTGGTTGTAGAAGGGAACCTTGCTGAACAAACATCTTTTTTTAGCAGACCTTCTCATTTTTTTATCCATAGGATCTTGGAAAGCACAACTATCTTCTATGGGTATAGTGGCGCGCTTGTGTAGAGTAGAAACCGCCCCCTCGACCTTGGGGACTGTCTGCCATCAGTCCTTTCTGGGGTCGACTATAGGAAAACAATTTTTTAAATATGGGGGGAGGTACTAAAGGTATACCGGGCCTGTCCCATTCTTTACTAACAATGTACGCCACCCGCTTGGATATAGGAAAAGCTTCGGGGGGCCCCAGGGCCTCTAAGAACTTTTCCATTTTACATAGTGGTTCTGGAATGACCAGATAATCACAATCATCCAAATTGGATAACACCTCCTTAAGCAGAGCGCGGAGATGTTCCAACTTAAAATTAAAAAAAATCACATCAGGTTCAGCTTGTTGAGAAATGTTTCCTGAATCTGAAATTTCTCCCTCAGACAAAACCTCCCTGGCCCCCTCAGACTGGTGTAGGGGCCCTTCAGAAACCATATCATCAGCGTTCTCATGCTCTACAGAATTTACTAAAACAGAGCAGTCGCGCTTTCGCTGATAAGTGGGCATATTGGCTAAAATGTTTTTGATAGAATTATCCATTACAGCCGTTAAATGTTGCATAGTAAGGAGTATTGGCGCACTAGATGTACTAGGGGCCTCCTGTATGGGCAAGACTGGTGTAGACGAAGGAGGGGATGATGCAGTACCATGCTTACTCCCCTCACTTGAGGAATCATCTTGGGCATCATTTTTACTAAATACATATAGTTAAATGAGAAGGAACCTTGGTTTCCCCACAGTCAGAACACAATCTATCTGGTAGTTCAGACATGTTAAACAGGCATAAACTTGATAACAAAGCACAAAAAACGTTTTAAAATAAAACCGTTACTGTCACTTTAAATTTTAAACTAAACACACTTTATTACTGCAATTGCGAAAAAGTATGAAGGAATTGTTCAAAATTCACCAAAATTTCACCACAGTGTCCTTAAAGCCTTAAAAGTATTGCACACCAAATTTGGAAGCTTTAACCCTTAAAATAACGGAACCGGAGCCGTTTTTATATTTAACCCCTTTACAGTCCCTGGAATCTGCTTTGCTGAGACCCAACCAAGCCCAAAGGGGAATACGATACCAAATGATGCCTTCAGAAAGACTTTTCTATGTATCAGAGCTCCACACACATGCAGCTGCATGCCATGCTGTCCTCAAAAACAAGTGCGCCATACCGGCGCGAAAATGAGGCTCTGACTATGATTAGGGAAAGCCCCTAAAGAATAAGGTGTCTAAAACAGTGCCTGCCGATATAATCATATCAAAATACCCAGAATAAATGATTCCTCAAGGCTAAATATGTGTTAATAATGAATCGATTTAGCCCAGAAAAAGTCTACAGTCTTAATAAGCCCTTGTGAAGCCCTTATTTACTATCTTAATAAACATGGCTTACCGGATCCCATAGGGAAAATGACAGCTTCCAGCATTACATCGTCTTGTTAGAATGTGTCATACCTCAAGCAGTAAGAGACTGCACACTGTTCCCCCAACTGAAGTTAATTGCTCTCAACAGTCCTGTGTGGAACAGCCATGGATTTTAGTTACGGTGCTAAAATAATTTTCCTCATACAAACAGAAATCTTCATCTCTTTTCTGTTTCTGAGTAAATAGTACATACCAGCACTATTTTAAAATAACAAACTCTTGATTGAATAATAAAAACTACAGTTAAACACTAAAAAACTCTAAGCCATCTCCGTGGAGATGTTGCCTGTACAACGGCAAAGAGAATGACTGGGGTAGGCGGAGCCTAGGAGGGATCATGTGACCAGCTTTGCTGGGCTCTTTGCCATTTCCTGTTGGGGAAGAGAATATCCCACAAGTAAGGATGACGCCGTGGACCGGACACACCTATGTTGGAGAAAACTTCCCTTACCAACAATTGACGTACCTGGTACGTCCTCTGTTGTCTGAAGTGCTGGAAGCGATCATGATCGCTTCCAGCTGCTTCTAAGGGATTGTAGTGAAGCCTCAATATTGAGGCATCACTGCAATCCCCTATTTTACATACTGATGTAGAAAGGGCCACCCTGTGGCGCCCTCTGCATTGACCATTGATGTTTACACATTCGTCGTTGGTTGTGAGCAGCTTCTTACTATAAGATCCTTCGGTCCTGATTCCCTAACTGATCTGTCAATGTCGTTGCGGCCGGAGGTGGCGGTTGTGGCTCGGGCGGCGTGTTGGAAAAAAAAAAAAAGACCGATGAAGAAGCAGGGGGATCTCTGTTCTTTAGTAAGGGATCTGGGAGGGGGAGGGATGTAGATCATTTTGGGGGGCCAGCTACACTACAGAAAACAAATATTTAATTTACAAAGTTATAAAAAAACTATTTTGGGGGGCAAATTGGGTACTTCCAGATAGCTGCCAGTACCCAAGATGGCGGCAAATAGGTAGAGGGGGAGGGTTAGAGAGATGTATGGGGGGGGATCAGGGAGGTTGTGGGGTAAGGGGGGATCCATCACTGCAGACTGCATGAAAAAATAAATAAAAATAAATTATTTTTATTTCAGTACTGGCAGACTTTCGGTGACAATTGTGAGGTGGGGGAGGGAAGAGAGCTGTTTGAGGGGGGTCGGGATGCGTCAGGTGGGAGGCTGATCTCTACACTAAAGCTAAAAATTAACCATACAAGCTACCTAATTAACCCTTTAACTGCTGGGCATATTACAAGTGTGGTGCGCAGCAGCATTTAACGGCCTTATTATTACCAAAAAGCAACGCCAAAGCCATATATGCCTGCTATTTCTGAACAAAGGGGATCCCAGAGAAGCATTTACAACCATTTGTGCCATAATTGCACAAGCCGTTTGTAAATAATTTCAGTGAGAAACCTAAAATTGTGAAAAATGTAAGTTTTTTTTTTTTATTTGATCGTATTTGGCGGTGAAATGGTGGCATGAAATATACCAAAATGGGCCTAGATCAATCATTTGGGTTGTCTACTACACTAAAGCTAAAATTAAACCTAAAAGCTCCCTACAAGCTCCCTAATTAACCCCTTCACTGCTGGGCATAATACACGTGTGGTGTGCAGCGGCATTAGCGGCCTTCAAAATTACCAAAAAGCAATGCCAAAGCCATATATATCTGCTATTTCTGAACAAAGGGGATCCCAGAGAAGTATTTACAACCATTTATGCCATAATTGCACAAGTTGTTTGTAAATAAATTCAGCGAGAAACCTAAAGTTTGTGAAAAATTTTGTGAAAAAGTCAACAATTTTTTTTATTTGATCGCATTTGGCGGTGAAATGGTGGCATGAAATATACCAAAATGGGCCTAGATCAATGCTTTGGGATGTCTTCTAAATAAAAATATATACATGTCAAGGGATATTCAGGGATTCCTGAAAGATATCAGTGTTCCAATGTAACTAGCGGTAATTTTGAAAAAAAAGTGGTTTGGAAATAGCAAAGTGCTACTTGTATTATTTGCTCTATAACTTGCAAAAAAAGCAAAGAACATGTAAACATTGGGTATTTCTAAACTCGGTGACAAAATTTAGAAACTATTTAGAATGGGTGTATTTTGGTGGTTGTAGATGTGTAACAGATTTTGGGGGTCAAAGTTAGAAAAAGTGTGTTTTTTTCAATTTTTTCGTCATATTTTATATATATATTTTTTTTATAGTAAATTATAAGATATGATGAAAATAATGGTATCATTAGAAAGTCCATTTAATGGCGAGAAAAACGGTATATAACATGTGTGGGTACAGTAAATGAGTTAGAGGAAAATTACAGCTAAACACAAACATTGCAGAAATGTACAAATAGCCATTGTCATTAAGGGTAAGAAAATTGAAAAAATGGTCCGGTCATTAAGGGGTTAAACAACTTTCTAATTTACTTCTATCTGAATCATAAAAACACAATTTATGCTTACCTGATAAATTTATTTCTCTTGTGGTGTATGCAGTCCACGGATCATCCATTACTTGTGGGATATTCTCCTTCCCAACAGGAAGTTGCAAGAGGACACCCACAGCAGAGCTGCTATATAGCTCCTCCCCTAACTGCCATATCCAGTCATTCGACCGAAACAAGCAGAGAAAGGAGAAATCATAGGGTGCAGTGGTGACTGTAGTTTAATCAAAAATCTTGACCTGCCTTAAAATGACAGGGCGGGCCGTGGACTGGATACACCACAAGAGAAATAAATTTATCAGGTAAGCATAAATTGTGTTTTCTCTTGTAAGGTGTATCCAGTCCACGGATCATCCATAACTTGTGGGATACCAATACCAAAGCTAAAGTACACGGATGAAGGGAGGGACAAGGCAGGTACTTAAACGGAAGGTACCACTGCCTGTAAAACCTCTCTCCCAAAAATAGCCTCCGAAGAAGCAAAAGTATCAAATTTGTAGAATTTGGATAAAGTATGAAGCGAAGACCAAGTCGCCGCCTTGCAAATCTGTTCAACAGAAGCCTCATTTTTAAAGGCCCAAGTGGAAGCCACAGCTCTAGTAGAATGAGCTGTAATCCTTTCAGGAGGCTGCTGTCCAGCAGTCTCATAGGCTAAGCGGATTATGTTTCTTAGCCAAAAAGAAAGAGGTTGCCGAAGCCTTTTGACCTCTCCTCTGTCCAGAGTAAATCACAAACAAAGCAGATGTTTGACGAAAATCTTTAGTAGCTTGTAAGTAGAACTTTAAAGCACGAACCACGTCCAGATTATGTAAACGACGTTCCTTCGTTGAAGAAGGATTAGGACACAATGATGGAACAACAATCTCTTGATTGATATTCCTAGTAGATACCACCTTAGGCAAAAACCCAGGTTTTGTACGCAGAACTACCTTATCTGAATGGAAGATCAGATAAGGAGAATCACATTGTAAAGCAGATAACTCGGAGACTCTACGAGCCGAGGAAATAGCCATCAAAAAAAGAACTTTCCAAGATAAAAGTTTGATATCTATGGAATGAAGAGGTTCAAACGGAACCCCTTGAAGAACTTTAAGAACCAAATTTAAGCTCCATGGGGGAGCAACAGGTTTAAACACAGGCTTGATTCTAACCAACGCCTGACAAAACGGCCTGAACGTCTGGAACATCCGCCAGACGCTTGTGCAAAAGAATAGACAGAGCAGAAATCTGTCCCTTCAAAGAACTAGCTGATAATCCTTTTTCCAAACCCTCTTGGAGAAAAGATAATATCCTGGGAATCCTAACCTTACTCCATGAGTAACTTTTGGATTCAAACCAATAAAGATATTTACGCCATATCTTATGGTAGATTTTCCTGGTAACAGGCTTTTGTGCCTGTATTAAGGTATCAATGACTGACTCGGAGAAGCCACGCTTTGATAAAATCAAGCGTTCAATCTCCAGGCAGTCAGTCTCAGAGAAATTAGATTTGGATGATTGAAAGGACCTTGTAGTAGAAGGTCTCGTCTCAAAGGCAGAGTCCAAGGTGGAAAGGATGACATGTCCACTAGGTCTGCATACCAGGTCCTGCGTGGCCACACAGGCGCTATCAAGATCACCGATGCTCTCTCCTGCTTGATTTTGGCAATCAGTCGAGGGAGCAGAGGAAACGATGGAAACACGTAAGCCAGGTTGAAAGACCAAGGCGCTGCTAGAGCATCTAACAGCGTCGCTTCCGGGTCCCTGGACCTGGATCCGTAATAAGGAAGCTTGGCGTTCTGGCGAGACATCATGAGATCCAGTTCTGGTTTGCCCCAACGATGAATCAATTGAGCAAACACCTCAGGATGGAGTTCCCACTCCCCCGGATGAAAAGTCTGATGACTTAGAAAATCCGCCTCCCAGTTCTCTACACCTGGGATATGGATCGCTGATAGGTGGCAAGAGTGTCTCTCTGCCCAGCAAATTATTTTGGAGACTTCTAACATCGCTAGGGAACTCATTGTTCCCCCTTGATGGTTGATGTAAGCCACAGTCGTGATGTTGTCCGACTGAAATCTGATGAACCTCAGGGTTGTTAACTGAGGCCAAGCTGAAGAGCATTGAATATTGCCCTCAATTCCAGAATATTTACGATCCCTGAGCCTTCAGGGAGTTCCAGACTGCACCCCAACCTAGAAGGCTGGCATTTGTCGTTACAATTGTCCAATCTGGCCTGCGAAAGGTCATACCTTTGGACAGATGGACCCGAGATAGCCACCAGAGGAGAGAATCTCTAATCTCTTGATCCAGATTTAGTAGAGGGGACAAATCTGTGTAATCCCCATTCCACTGACTGAGCATGCATAGTTGCAGCGGTCTGAGATGTAGGCGCGCAAACGGTACTATGTCCATTGCCGCTACCATTAAGCCGATTACTTCCATGCACTGAGCCACCGAAGGGCACGGAATAGAATGGAGAACACGGCAAGAATTTAGAAGTTTTGATAACCTGGACTCCGTCAGGTAAATTTTCATTTCTACAGAATCTATCAGAGACCCTAGGAAGGAGAGTCTTGTGAGTGGGAACAGAGAACTCTTTTCCTCGTTCACTTTCCACCCATGCGACCTCAGAAATGCCAGAACTATGTCCGTATGGGACTTGGCAATTTGGAAGTTTGACGCCTGTATCAGGATGTCGTCTAGATAAGGGGCCACTGCTATGCCCTGCCCAGAAGCGACCCCAGAACCTTTGTAAAAATTCTTGGGGCTGTAGCTAACCCGAAGGGAAGAGCCACAAACTGATATTTTACCACTCTCCTCTTACTACCTCCATCTTTGTTGAGAGTTGCAAGAGAATGACTGGATATGGCAGTTAGGGGAGGAGCTATATAGCAGCTCTGCTGTGGGTGTCCTCTTGCAACTTCCTGTTGGGAAGGAGAATATCCCACAAGTAATGGATGATCCGTGGACTGGATACACCATACAAGAGAAATATGTTTTATGGGTTTTATGTCCTTGTTTCTTTGCATAAATGTTTTGTAGATCTATTTATATAGCCCATAAAGTTTTTTTTGTTTTTTTTAAAGTATAGTTTTGCTTATTTTTAAATAACATTGCTCTGATTTTCAGACTCCTAACCAAGCCCCAAATGTTTAGGAGAATACAGTCAGCTACCTACTCCAGCTTGCTCCTGTTTGTGTAAAGGGTCTTTTCATATGCAAAAGAAGGGGGAGGGGGGTAGTGTCTTATTTGCCACTTGCAGTGGGCTTTCCAACTACCTTTTCAACAGAGCTAAACTGAGAGCTTCTAAGTTTTTAAACAGTTTTATACTGGATTTTTATATCAGTATCTGTGCATCTTATTCTTTAAAGTAGTGTCTATTACATACAGTTGTATGAAAATGAGTGTATAATGTCCCTTTAAAAAGGGACGGTCAAGTCAAATAAAATTTTCATGATTCAGACATAGCACACAATTTTAAACAATTTTCCAATTGACTTTCATTATCTAAATGCACACAATCTTTTTCTATGCACACTTTCTGAGATACCAGCTCCTACTGCAATATTCACAGGATATACGCATATGCATATTTTGATTGGATGACGGCAGTCATATGATGCATTTGGAAGGAAAATTTAACAAACTGACGTTGGTCAAAAATAAAAATCTACTACTTGATTGAAATTCAAACTAAGTGCTTTTGCATGGTCTCTGTTATGCATTTTTTAATTATGCAATTCTATGTTTAGTGGTCCTTTAATAAGAAAACATATCCTTTACCTGCTTCTAATATTGAGCTTTGGGAAACTATACCCAAAGTAGATGGGGCCATTTCTACTTTTGCTAAACGTACTACTCTTCCTTTAGAATATATTTCTTCCTTTAAAGACCCTTTAGGTAGAAAGTTAGAATCCTTCCATATGAGGGCTTTTCAGTAAGCAGGTTCTCTTTAGACCAGTAGTTTCTATAGCGGGTGTGGCTGCTGCTTCTTCCTTTTAATTCAATAGTCTTCCTTAGCAGCTTTATGACTATTTTTAAAACTTTTGAAAATGCACAAAATGTGCTAATGCTTTTAGTTGTGATGTTTAATGCTAAAAAGTAGGTCTTTAGCCATAAATCCCTTCTTGAAAGTACTGCCAAAGTCTTGGTCTGCTGATATCTTTTCTAAAGCCAGGCGTAAATCTCTTTCTGTTCAGGGAAAGATATTATTTGGTTCAGGTTTGGTTTCTGTTATCTCTACTGTGACTGGAGGTAAAGCAGCTTTTCTTCCTCAGGACAAGGGTAAATTTAAAGCTCCTAATCATTTTCGGCCTTTGTCAAAACAGGACACAAAAATCAGATACTTCCTCTCAGAAGCAAGGTTCCTCTGGTTCTGTCTGTAAGCCAAGTTATAACTTAAACAAGTCTAAGCAGTCCAAAAAATCAACTACCTCATCCAAGTCTGGAATGGGGGCCGTACCTTCATGCAAAGGCTCTGGTTGGGGGGCAGGTTATGCCTTTTCAGGATCCTTGGATTCTAAATATAGTCTTCCAAGGTTACAGAATATGATTCAAAATAAGGCCTCCCATGGGAAGATTTTTTTCTTTTCCGAAAAATCTTGTGAAGGCTCGTGCATTTTTTTCAGTCCGTTTTGTTTCTAAAATCTATGGGAGCGATAGCTCCAGTTCTGATGCTAAAAGCTCTGAACAAAATTGGGACTTTGCACTATTCTACCTTTTGTTCAGCAAGGTCAGTTTATGTCCACAATAGATTTAAAGGATGCATAACTTCATGTTTCTATTCACAAGGAACATCATCAGTTCCTAAGGTTTTCTTTTCTAGGCAAGCATTTTCGGTTTGTTGCTCTGTCGTTTGGTCTGGCTACAGTCCCAGAATTTTCTCCAAGGTCCTGGGTACTCTTATGTCTATGATCAGAGCCCAATGTATTGCTGTGTTTCCTCAAGCTCCATCTATTCATTTATCAGAATCTCATACCAGCAGACTGTTGTTCCCTCAATAACATTCAATTTTTCAAAGAGTACCATGGTTCCTCAGACAAAGGTTTTTTTCTGGGGTTCAGATAGATCTGGATTCCAGGAGACTTTGCTTGACAGATCTAAGAAGAATTTAGTTAGTGTCCGCCTGTCTAAACCTTTAGCCTCTTTACCCTTGGCTTCTCTTTGCATGGGTGTGTTAGGTCTCATGATTGTGGCATTGGATGCTATTCTGTTTTCAGCTTTGTATGCTTTGCAATGGTGCAGGGATCACACTCCGCTATCTCAAAGGATACATCTAGAATTCAGAACAACCCAGTCTCTATTTTGATGGCTCAATTATCAGCTTATTACGCAGAGGGCTTCTTTTGTTCATCCTACTTGGCCTGTGATCACAGGTTGGGGGGCCGTCTGGGGGTCTCAAGAGTGCAAGAGGGTTTGGTTTCCTCAGGAGGTGAGGTTACCTATAAATGTTCTAGACCTCTGTGCAATTTTCAGAGCCCTTCAGAGTTGGTCTCTGTTAAAAAAATAAAAAGTAGTCTTATCTCCATTTTTAGACAGACACAGCAGTGGCTTATATCGATCATCAAGAGTGAACTCAAAGTTCCCTAGCCATGAAGGAAGTATTGCAAAGACTTTCCAGGGCAGAAAGTCAATTGTTGTCTAATTTATGCTGTTCATATTCCAGGAGTGGACAGCTGGGAAGCAGATTTTCTCAGCTCATCAGTACTTGCATCCAGGAGAGTGGTCTCTTTATCTGGATTTGTTCAAATCAGATAACATATTTGGGCTTCCCAGAAATAGATCTGATGGCCTCTTCCCTGGGTGATTGCCAGAATCAGACAATAAGAAGCGTCAGTGATTCTAATTGCTCTGGCTTGGTCTTGCAGAGTTTGGTGAGCAGATCTGCTTCAGAAGTCCAGTTCTCCTTGGCCACTTCCCCTGCATCCAGACCTTTTGTATCAAGTTCCATTTTTCCATTCGTATCTCATGTCTAAACTTGATGGCATGGAGATTGAATAGATAGTTCTTATGTAGAGAGGGTTCTCTGATCTTGTTATTGAGACTGACACAGGCTCGTAAGCCTATGACAAGAAAAATGTATTAAGGTTTTGGAGTACCTTTATTTCTTGGTGGTTGGATCATGGTTTCTCATGGCATTGTTTTTGAACTCCTAGGATTTTGCAGTTTGCAAGATGTTTTGAATAACACAAATTTCTGGGATTAAAAGAAGAGAACATTTTCCAGAGAGCTATTTGCATAATTTTGATGCTGTTCGAGCTTTGAAGTTTTATGTTGACGTTACTAAGGATTTCAGACAAACATCGTGTTTATCTGTTCACTTTTCTGATTCCTGGAAATTGCAGACGGTTTCTGCCATTTCTTTGGCTTCTTGGTTGAAATTGCTGATCCATTAGGCTTACTTGGAGGCAGGTCAGCCTCCACCTAAACGGATTACTGCTTATTCTACTAGATCAGTCACTACTACTTGGGATTTTAAGAAATTGGTCTCAGTTGACCAAATTTGCAAAGCAACTACTTGGTCTTCTTTGCGCTTTTTCCATTGTTGGTTTATTCTTGCGTTCATCTTTCTTTCCCTGCTCCTATTTGTTTGCTCTTAATTCTTTTCCTACCTCAATTGCTTGGCTACACATTAGACTGCGGTACCTGTGAAGTGCCAGGTGTTTTAAAAAGAGCTCTTGGGGTTTGGGAATCTTTTCCTTCCTCCTAGGGCAGGGAAGAAGAGCAATTCCCAGGAGTAATGGATTGTGGACTCTCACCACCATGAAAGAAATTAATTTATCAGGAAAACAAAATTTTGTTTTTGTCTCTCCCACACCTCAGAAGTGACAAGATCAATCACCCCAACTTTTGCTTGGTCAAGGCGATTATGAGAGCAGGTGGCAGATTTGGACAAGAAATTGGTGATTGTAGGCAGACAGGTTCTCTACTTGATAAATCTCATGATAAATTTTGCCATATGAATAAAAAAAGCGATTATTAAAAAAGGGACAATCAGATTTAGTTGCAGTACATACTTGGCAATGTCTTTTGGAAGAGGTGGTATCTGTACGTAAGTTGTTTTTTACTTTTTTCATCCTGTCACAATTTTGCAGAAAAAGTCCTCTACTATTTTATATCAAGTTCATAAATTAAACAGGGAGGAGAAAAAAAAAAAGTGTCAGTCTAGATTTTAATTCCAGTCAAATCAAAACTGCATTATACTGAAGAGAATGGCTGTGGTAAATGGCAAAGTAAGTATTACATTTGCTGCACTTAAGGGGGGAAGGCAAAAATAGCGGCAATTGGAAAAAGGTGGGAACATTTTAATTAAATTATAATTTAAAAAAAAAAATAATTAAAAAACAAATCTAGGTCAGGATTCCGAAGCAACAGAATACCAGGTGACCTAAAAAACAGGCATCAGGCCTTGAATTGTGACCCCCCAAGTGGCATTATTGCTCCACTACCACTGTTCTTTGTGTTTGCAGCTGTCCGAATTCGTAAGCTGTATTCACGTTTGGAGACCATTCTACATTTTTTACAGCTATGCCACACACTCTATTTCATATTTTCTAAAACTGTAAGTCAAGAAAATGTAAGCATTAAACACTGGCACCTAGATTACGAGTTTTGCGATAATAGGGGTGCGGTGCCAACAAGCAGTTTTCCCTCACCGTTCACCTACAGACAACGCTGGTATTACGGGTTTTTAAAAACCCGGCGTTAGCCGCAGAAAAGTGAGCGTAGAGCAAAATTTAGCTCCACATCTCACCTCAATACCTGCTCTGCTTAAGTCAGCGGTGAACCCCTAATCTGCTGCCCCCAACATCGCCGACACCTACATTATATTTATTAACCCCTAATCTGCCGTCCTCAATGTCGCCGCAACCTACCTACATTTATTAACCCCTAATCTGCCGCCCCAACGTCGCTGCCACTATAATAAAGTTATTAACCCTAAACCGAAGTCTAACCCTAACACCCCCTAACTTAAATATAATTTAAATAAATCTAAATAAAATAACTATCATTAACTAAATTATTCCTATTTAAAACTAAATACTTACCTATAAAATAAACCCTAAACTAGCTACAATATAACTAATAGTTACATTGTAGCTATCTTAGGGTTTATTTTTATTTTACAGGCAACTTTGTATTTATTTTAACTAGGAAGTTATTAAATAACTATTTAATAACTATTGTACCTAGTTAAAATAAATACAGTTATTTAATAACTTCCTAGTTAAAATACAAATATACCTGTAAAATAAATCCTAACCTAAGTTACAATTACACCTAACACTACACTAAATTAATTACCTTAACTAAATACAATTAAATACAATTTTTAAAAAAAATATCTAAAGTACGAAAAACATAATTTATGTAAGAACTTACCTGATAAATTCATTTCTTTCATATTAGCAAGAGTCCATGAGCTAGTGACGTATGGGATATACATTCCTACCAGGAGGGGCAAAGTTTCCCAAACCTCAAAATGCCTATAAATACACCCCTCACCACACCCACAAATCAGTTTAACGAATAGCCAAGAAGTGGGGTGATAAGAAAAAAGTGCGAAGCATAAATATAAGGAATTGGAATAATTGTGCTTTATACAAAAAAATAACCACCACAAAAAAAGGGTGGGCCTCATGGACTCTTGCTAATATGAAAGAAATGAATTTATCAGGTAAGTTCTTACATAAATTATGTTTTCTTTCATGTAATTAGCAAGAGTCCATGAGCTAGTGGCGTATGGGATAATGACTACCCAAGATGTGGATCTTCCACGCAAGAGTCACTAGAGAGGGAGGGATAAAATAAAGACAGCCAATTCCGCTGAAAAAAATCCACACCCAAAAATAAAGTTTAAATCTTATAAAGAAAAAAACTGAAAATATAAGCAGAAGATTCAAACTGAAACAGCTGCCTGAAGTACTTTTCTACCAAAGACAGCTTCAGAAGAAGAAAATACATCAAAATGGTAGAATTTAGTAAAAGTATGCAAAGAAGACCAAGTTGCTGCTTTGCAAATCTGATCACCGAAGCTTCATTCCTAAACGCCCAGGAAGTAGAAACTGACCTAGTAGAATGAGCTGTAATCCTTTGAGGCAGAGTTTTACCCGACTCGACATAAGCATGATGAATTAAAGATTTCAACCAAGATGCCAAAGAAATGGCAGAGGCCTTCTGACCTTTCCTAGAACCGGAAAAGATAACAAATAGACTAGAAGTCTTTCGGAAATTCTTAGTAGCTTCAACATAATATTTCAAAGCTCTAACTACATCCAAAGAATGCAATGATTTCTCCTTAGAATTCTTAGGATTAGGACATAATGAAGGAACCACAATTTCTCTACTAATGTTGTTGGAATTCACAACCTTAGGTAAAAATTCAAAAGAAGTTCGCAACACCGCCTTATCCTGGTGAAAAATCAGAAAAGGAGACTCACAAGAAAGAGCAGATAATTCAGAAACTCTTCTGGCAGAAGAGATGGCCAAAAGGAACAAAACTTTCCAAGAAAGTAATTTAATGTCCAATGAATGCATAGGTTCAAACGGAGGAGCTTGAAGAGCCCTCAGAACCAAATTCAAACTCCAAGGAGGAGAAATTGACTTAATGACAGGTTTTATACGAACCAAAGCTTGTACAAAACAATGAATATCAGGAAGATTAGCAATCTTTCTGTGAAAAAGAACAGAAAGAGCAGAGATTTGTCCTTTCAAGGAACTCGCAGACAAACCTTTATCCAAACCATCCTGAAGAAACTGTAAAATTCTCGGAATTCTAAAAGAATGCCAGGAAAAATGATGAGAAAGACACCAAGAAATATAAGTCTTCCAGACTCTATAATATATTTCCCTAGATACAGATTTACGAGCCTGTAACATAGTATTAATCACAGAGTCAGAGAAACCTCTTTGACCAAGAATCAAGCGTTCAATCTCCATACCTTTAAATTTAAGGATTTGAGATCCTGATGGAAAAAAGGACCTTGCGACAGAAGGTCTGGCCTTAACGGAAGAGTCCACGGTTGGCAAGAGGCCATCCGGACAAGATCCGCATACCAAAACCTGTGAGGCCATGCTGGAGCTACCAGCAGAACAAATGAGCATTCCTTCAGAATCTTGGAGATTACTCTTGGAAGAAGAACTAGAGGCGGAAAGATATAGGCAGGATGATACTTCCAAGGAAGTGACAATGCATCCACTGCTACCGCTTGAGGATCCCTGGATCTGGACAGATACCTGGGAAGTTTCTTGTTTAGATGAGAAGCCATCAGATCTATTTCTGGAAGTCCCCACATTTGAACAATCTGAAGAAATACCTCTGGGTGAAGAGACCATTCGCCCGGATGTAACGTTTGGCGACTGAGATAATCCGCTTCCCAATTGTCTATACCTGGGATATGAACCGCAGAAACTAGACAGGAGCTGGATTCCGCCCATACCAGAATTTGAGATACTTCTTTCATAGCCAGAGGACTGTGAGTCCCTCCTTGATGATTGATGTATGCCACAGTTGTGACATTGTCTGTCTGAAAACAAATGAACGATTCTCTCTTTAGAAGAGGCCAAGACTGAAGAGCTCTGAAAATTGCACGGAGTTCCAAAATATTGATCGGTAATCTCACCTCCTGAGATTCCCAAACCCCTTGTGCTGTCAGAGACCCCCACACAGCTCCCCAACCTGTAAGACTTGCATCTGTTGAAATTACAGTCCAGGTCGGAAGAACAAAAGAAGCCCCCTGAACTAAACGATGGTGATCTGTCCACCACGTCAGAGAGTGTCGTACAATCTGTTTTAAAGATATTAATTGAGATATCTTTGTGTAATCCCTGCACCACTGGTTCAGCATACAGAGCTGAAGAGGCCACATGTGAAAACGAGCAAAGGGGATCGCGTCCGATGCAGCAGTCATAAGACCTAGAATTTCCATGCATAAGGCTACCGAAGGGAATGATTGTGACTGAAGGTTTCAACAAGCTGATATCAATTTTAGACGTCTCTTGTCTGTCAAAGATCATGGACACTGAATCTATCTGGAAACCTAAAAAGGTTACCTGTGTCTGAGGAATCAATGAACTTTTTGGTAAATTGATCCTCCAACCATGATGTTGAAGAAACAACACAAGTCGATTCGTATGAGATTCTGCTAAATATGAAGACTGAGCAAGTACCAAGATATCGTCCAAATAAGGAAATACCACAATACCCTGTTCTCTGATTACAGACAGAAGGGCACCGAGAACCTTCATAAAAATTCTTGGAGCTGTAGCTAGGCCAAACGGCAGAGCCACAAACTGGTAATGCTTGTCTAGGAAAGAGAATCTCAGAAACTGATAGTGATCTGGATGAATCGGAATATGCAGATATGCATCCTGTTAATCTATTGTAGACATATAATGCCCTTGCTGAACAAAAGGCAGGATAGTCCTTACAGTTACCATTTTGAATGTTGGTATCCTTACATAACGATTCAATATTTTTAGATCCAGAACTGGTCTGAAGGAATTCTCCTTTGGTACAAGGAAGAAATTTGAATAAAACCCCAGTCCCTGTTCCAGAACTGGAACTGGCATAATTACTCCAGCCAACTCTAGATCTGAAACACATTTCAGAAATGCTTGAGCCTTCGCTGGGTTTACTGGGACACGGGAAAGAAAAATTCTCTTTGCAGGAGGCCTTATCTTGAAGCCAATTCTGTACCCTTCTGAAACAATGTTCTGAATCCAAAGATTGTGAACGGAATTGATCCAAATTTCTTTGAAAAAACGTAATCTGCCCCCTACCAGCTGAGCTGGAATGAGGGCCGCACCTTCATGTGGACTTAGGAGCTGGCTTTGATTTTCTAAAAGGCTTGGATTTATTCCAGACTGGAGATGGTTTCCAAACTGATACCGCTCCTGTGGGTGAAGGATCAGGCTTTTGTTCCTTATTGTGACGAAAGGAACGAAAACGATTATTAGACCTAAATTTACCTTTAGATTTTTTATCCTGTGGTAAAAAAGTTCCTTTCCCTCCAGTAACAGTTGAGATAATAGAATCCAACTGAGAACCAAACAATTTATTACCCTGGAAAGAAAGGGAAAGCAGAGTAGACTTAGAAGACATATCAGCATTCCAAGTTTTAAGCCATAAAGCTCTTCTAGCTAAAATAGCTAGAGACATATACCTGACATCAACTCTAATGATATCAAAGATGGCATCACAAATAAAATTATTAGCATGTTGAAGAAGAATAATAATGCTATGAGAATTATGATCTGTTACTTGTTGCGCTAAAGCTTCTAACCAAAAAGTTGAAGCTGCAGCAACATCCGCTAAAGATATAGCAGGTCTAAGAAGATTACCTGAACACAAGTAAGCTTTTCTTAGAAAGGATTCAATTTTCCTATCTAAAGGATCCTTAAAGGAAGCACCATCTGCCGTAGGAATAGTAGTACGCTTAGCAAGAGTAGAGACAGCCCCATCAACCTTAGGGATTTTGTCCCAAAACTCTAATCTGTCAGATGGCACAGGATATAATTGCTTAAAACGTTTAGAAGGAGTAAATGAATTACCCAAATTATTCCATTCCCTGGAAATTACTTCAGAAATAGTACTAGGGACAGGAAAAACTTCTGGAATAACTACAGGAGATTTAAAAACCTTATCTAAACGTTTAGATTTAGTATCAAGAGGACCAGAATCCTCAATTTCTAATGCAATTAGGACTTCTTTAAGTAAAGAACGAATAAATTCCATTTTAAATAAATATGAAGATTTATCAGCATCAATCTCTGAGACAGAATCCTCTGAACCAGAAGAACCATTATCAGAATCAGAATGATGATGTTCATTTAAAAATTCATCTGAAAAATGAGAAGTTTTAAAAGACTTTTTACGTTTACTAGAAGGAGGAATAACAGACATAGCCTTCTTAATGGATTTAGAAACAAAATCTCTTATGTTATCAGGAACACTCTGAGAATTAGATGTTGACGGAACAGCAACAGGTAATGTAACAGTACTAAAGGAAATATTATCTGCATTAACAGTTTGTCATGACAAACAGTACAAACAACAGCTGGAGGAACAGATACCATAAGTTTACAGCAGATACACTTAGCTTTGGTAGCTCCAGCACCAGGCAGCGATTTTCCAGAAGTATCTACTGACTCCGTTTCAACGTGGGACATCTTGCAATATGTAATAGAAAAAACAACATATATAGCAAAATTGATCAAATTCCTTGAATGACAGTTTCAGGAATGGGAAAAAATGCCAGTGAACAAGCTTCTAGCAACCAGAAGCAATAAATAATGAGACTTAAATAATGTGGAGACAATAGTGACGCCCATATTTTTTTAGCGCCAAAAATGGCGCCCACATTATTTGGCGCCTAAATGCTTTTGGCGCCAAAAATGACGCCACATCCGGAACGCCGACACTTTTGGCGCAAAAGAACGTCAAAAATGAGGCAACTTCCGGCGACACGTATGAAGCATTTTCAGCCCCCGCGAGCCTAACAGCCCACAGGGAAAAAGTCAAATTTTAAGGTAAGAAAAAAATTGATTTATTCATATGCATTATCCCAATATGAAACTGACTGTCTGAAATAAGGAATGTTGAACATCCTGAGTCAAGGCAAATAAATGTTTGAATACATATATTTAGAACTTTATAAAAAAGTGCCCAACCATAGCTTAGAGTGTCACAGAAAATAAGACTTACTTACCCCAGGACACTCATCTACATGTTGTAGAAAGCCAAACCAGTACTGAAACGAAAATCAGTAGAGGTAATGGTATATAAATAAGAGTATATTGTCGATCTGAAAAGGGAGGTAAGAGATGAATCTCTACGACCGATAACAGAGAACCTATGAAACAGACCCCGTAGAAGGAGATCATTGAATTCAAATAGGCAATACTCGCCTCACATCCCTCTGACATTCACTGCACGCTGAGAGGAAAACCGGGCTCCAACCTGCTGCGGAGCGCATATCAACGTAGAATCTAGCACAAACTTACTTCACCACCTCCATAGGAGGCAAAGTTTGTAAAACTGATTTGTGGGTGTGGTGAGGGGTGTATTTATAGGCATTTTGAGGTTTGGGAAACTTTGCCCCTCCTGGTAGGAATGTATATCCCATACGTCACTAGCTCATGGACTCTTGCTAATTACATGAAAGAAAAAACAAACACTAAATTACAAAAAATAAAATTACAAGTTTTTTTAAACTAATTACACCTACTCTAATCCCCCTAATAAAAAAGCCCCCCAAAATAATAAAAAGCCCTACCCTATACTAAATAACAAATAGCCCTTAGAAGGGCCTTTTGCGGGGCATTGCCCCAAAGTAATCAGCTCTTTTACCTGTAAAAAAAAAAAAAATACAATACCCCCCAACATTAAAACCCACCACCCACACACCCAACCCTACTCTAAAACCCACCCAATCCCCCCTTAATAAAACCTAACACTAACCCCTTGAAGATCACCCAACCTTGAGAAGTCTTCACCCAACCGGGCTGAAGTCGTCAACGAAGCCAGCTGAAGTGGTCCTCCAGACGGGCAGAAGTCTTCATCCATCAGGCGCGGCTCCATCTTAAAGACATCCGACACTGAGCATCCTCTTCAAAAGAAGTCCAACTGAAGAATGAAGGTATTTTTAAGTGACGTCATCCAAGATGCCGTCCCTTGAATTCCGATTGGCTGATAGAATTCTATCAACCAATCGGAATTAAGGTAAGAAAAAATCCTATTGGCTGATCCAATCCGCCAATAGGATTGAGCTTGCATTCTATTGGCTGATCCAATCCGCCAATAGGATTGAGCTTGCATTCTATTGGCTGATTCAATCAGCCAATAGAATGCCAGCTTGCATTCTATTGGCTGATTGGAACCGCCAATAGGATTGAACTTCAATCCTATTGGCTGATTGCATCAGCCAATAGGATTTTTCCTACCTTAATTCTGATTGGCTGATAGAATTCTATCAGCCAATCGGAATTCAAGGGATGCCATCTTGGATGACGTCACTTAAAAGGTACCTTCATTCTTCAGTTGGACTTCGTTTGAAGAGGATGCTCCGCGTCGGATGTCTTGAAGATGGAGCCGCTCCGCGCCAGATGGATGAAGATAGAAGATGCCGCCTGGATTAAGACTCCTGCCCGTCTGGAAGACCTCTTCTGGCCAGGTTGGATGAAGACTTCTGCACGTCTGGAGGACCACTTCGCCCGGCTTCGTGGAGGACTTCAGCCCGGCTGGGTGAAGACTTCTCAAGGGAGGGTGATCTTCAAGGGGTAAGTGTTAGGTTTTATTGAGGGGGGATTGGGTGGGTTTTAGAGTAGGGTTGGGTGTGTGGGTGGTGGGTTTTAATCTTGGGGGGGCATTGTATATATTTTTATTTTATTTTTTACAGGTAAAAGCTGATTACTTTGGGGCAATGCCCCACAAAAGGTCCTTTTAATGGCTATTTGTAATTTAGTATAGGGTAGGGCTTTGTATTATTTTGGGGTCTTTTTTATTTTATTAGGGGGATTAGAGTAGGTGTAATTCGTTTAAAAAACTTTTAATTATTTTATTATTTTCTGTAATTTAGTGTTTGTTTTTTGTACTTTAGATTTTTTTTTAAATTGTATTTAATTGTATTTAGTTAAGGTAATTAATTTAATTATAGTGTAGTGTTAGGTGTAATTGTAACTTAGGTTAGCATTTATTTTACAGGTAAATTTGACTTTATTTTAACTAGGTAGCTATTAAATAGTTATTAAACTATTTAATATCTATTGTACCTAGTTAAAATAAATACAAAGTTGCCTGTAAAATAAAAATAAACCCTAAGATAGCTACAATGTAACTTAGTTATATTGTAGCTATCTTAGGGTTTATTTTATTTTATAGGTAAGTATTTGGTTTTAAATAGGAATTATTTAGTGAATTGTAGTAATTTTATTTAGATTTATTTAAATTATATTTAAGTTGGGGGGGGTTAGGATTAGACTTAGGGGTTAATAACTTTAATATAGTTGCGGCGACGTTCTGGGCAGCAGATTAGGGGATAATAAATTTAGGTGTCGGCGATGTTAGGGACGGCTGATTAGGAGTTAATAAAATTAAACTAGTGTTTGTGATGCGGGAGGGCGGCGTTTTAGGGGTTAATATATTTTTATAGTGGTGTCGATGTCCGATTAGGCGTTAAACATTTTTATTTAGTGTTTGCGATGTGGGGGGGGGGCTCGGTTTAGGGGTTAATAGGTAGTTTATGGGTGTTAGTGTACGTTTTAGCACTTTAGATCTGAGTTTTAGGCTACGGTGTTAGCCCATAAAACTCTTAACTACTGACTTTTAAATGCGGTATCAGTCTTGACAGGAGAGGCTGTACCGCTCACTTTTGGTTAGACTCGTAATACCGGCGTAATGCAAGTCCCATAGAAAATATAGGATACGCAATTGACGTAAGTGGATTTGCGGTATTTTTGAGTCTGACCAAAAAAGTGAGCGGTACACCTGTACCTGCAAGACTCTTAATACCAGTGGGTGTTAAAAAGCAGCGTTAGGACCTCTTAACGCTGCTATTTAACCCTAACGCACAACTCGTAATCTAGCCGTATATCTTTACAAATTATCCTCTGCCTTATTGATTTTTGTCCCACAAGCTGCTAAGCATTAGCAGTTGCATTTTGCTGCGACTACCGGTGAAGTCATTTCCAGAGACTTTACTCAAGGCCTGTAGGAACCAGGAATAATATTTAAAAAACAGACAGTGGTATTTGTTTATAGATATATGGAGGAGAATAAAAAAATATATAAAACAATTTAGTAGCCAGTGCTCCCTGGCTCCTAGATTTGTTGAGCCCTGAATTACATGCTGTAAACAAATGACAATTTTCTATACAAAGTCATTAAGAGAAAGCTTATCTACATGTAAGGTATTGAAAGCTTATGGAACAAAAAAAAAAAATTTTGTTGGTCCATTTAAAAAAAAGGTATAACAATATTCTAAAAGGAATATACAAAATCATGTACTGTCATTAACTTATAGCCTCCTTTGTAAATTCTCAGCCAATTTCTATCTCCTCTTCTCCAGGAAAGGCGGCACATTCTGTTTCCATGTTAGAAATGTTGACATGTATCTGTGTACATACAGACTACAAAAAGCTGGCTCCTTTATTTATTTCTCTCAAGGCTCCTAAATTCTTAAAAGTGTAATCAAACCCCTAACCAGGTAGTATACATTAAAGGGACACTAAACCCAATTTTTTTCTTTCGTGATTCAGATAGAGCATGCAATTTTAAGGAAATTTCTAATTTACTCCTATTATCAATTTTTCTTCATTCTCTTGCTATCTTTATTTGATAAGCAGGAATGTAAAGTTTAGGAGCCGTCCTATTTTAGGTTCAGCACGCTGGATAGCGTTTGCTTATTGGTGGCTACATTTAGCCACCAATCAGCAAGCACAACCCAGGTGCTGAATAAAAAAAATGGGCCGGCTCCCAAGCTTTGCATTCCTCCTTTTCAAATAAAGATAGCAAGAGAATGAAGAAAAATTGATAATAGGAGTAAATTAGAAAGTTTCTTACAATTGCATGCACTATCTGAATCATAAAAGAAAAAAAAAATTGGGTTTAGTATTCCTTTAACTGATAAAATGTTACATTTTTCTTAATATGTTGAATAAAAAAAAAAAAAAAAGCTGTACGTTTTAAAGCACACATCTAAATAAGGTAAAAAAACAAAAAACCCAAAACCCAAAACAAAAAACCCAAAACAAAAAACCCAAAACAAAAAACCCAAAACAAAAAACCCAAAACAAAAAACCCAAAACAAAAAACCCAAAACAAAAAACATCATACTTAAGAGTGATTTGATAGATTCCGTTCGTCTCACACCTGGTTGTTTTCCAACAGTCTTTTTTTCCTTTGCGATCTTAACCGGTCCCACTGGCACTTCTTGGAGGAAACCAGACTATAAAAGTTTCCATTTTTATAGGTCTACAAACAAAGGGAAAAAAAGCAGATTTCAGAAACTCATTCTGTTTCTCTGACAAGAATGACAACAAACCACATATTTTCCCTGACTCCATGGTACTGCCTGTACAAGGGCAGAGGCACTGTATACAAATAATAAATAAATAAATAAAAAAGTTTGATATGATAAAGAAAGTGGTGTTGCCTGGCTAAAAACCTAAGAAAATGTATATTTTACTTGATACGCTGTATAAAAGATAAAGCGGGCAACATCTAGAAGAGAGCAGGAACCTGCACACATTAAAATGTTCCCTGAAAATGATGAACTCTTTAAATTAATTCTTCATGATCTTATCCTTGACAATTGGGGAGTTTGATACCTCTAAAAGACCTTAAAAAGAGAGATAGTCTACTCCTGAATTTGTATTGTTTAAAAAGATAGATAATCCCTTTATTAGCCATTCCCCAGTTCTGTATAAACAACAGTTATATTAGTAAACGTTTTACCTCTTTGATTACCCTGTATCTAAGTCTCTGCAGACTGTGGCCTTATTTTAGTTCTTTTGACAGACTGGCATTGTAGCCAATCAGTTCTGACTAGAGATGGGAAGGCCTGGCAAAAAAAAAAAAAAAAAGGGGGAAAATTAGGAAAAAAAAGCTGTTTTTTCCCAAGCTGTTTTTTTTCCGTAAAAAAAAAAAAAAATTAAAAAAAAATATATATATATGCTTACCTGATAAATTTCTTTCCAGATATGTAGAGTTCACAACATCATTCAATTACTAGTGGGAATATCACTCCAGGCCAGCAGGAGGAGGCAAAGGGCATCACAGCAAAGCTGTTAAGTGTCACTCCCCTACCCATAATCCCCAGTCATTTGACTGAAGGGAAATGGAAAAAGAATAAGACAAAAAGGTGTAGAGGTGCCTGTAGTTTAGTCAAAAAACGGTTTTAATAAAGGGTGAGGTCGTGGACTCTCCATATCCAGAAAGAAAGCAATTTATCAGGTAAGCATACATTTTGTTTTCTTTCCTAAAATATGTAGTCCACGACATCATTCAATTTCTAGTGGGAACCAATACCCAAGCTAGAGGACACAGGGAGGGAGAACAAGACAGGCAGACCTAAACAGAAGGAACCACCACTTCAAGAGTCAAAAGTATCAAATTTGGAAAAAACTATTTATGTAAGAACTTACCTGATAAATTCATTTTTCATATTGGCAAGAGTCCATGAGCTAGTGACGTATGGGATATACAATCCTACCAGGAGGGGAAAAGTATCCCAAAAATCAAAATGCCTATAAATACACCCCTCACCACACCCACAATTCAGTTTAACGAATAGCCAAGTAGTAAAAAGCATCAAAGGAATTTGGAAATAATTGTGCTTTATACAAAAGAAAACATAACCGCCATAAAAAGGGTGGGCCTCATGGACTCTTGCCAATATGAAAGAAATGAATTTATCAGGTAAGTTCTTACATAAATTATGTTTTCTTTCATGTAATTGGCAAGAGCCCATGAGCTAGTGACGTATGGGATAGCAATACCAAAGATGTGGAACTCCACGCAAGAGTCACTAGAGAGGGATGGATAAAAATAAACAGCTATTTTTCGCAGAAAATGTAATCCACAGCCCAAAATATAAGGTTATTCTCATGAATAAAAAGAAAAAACTTAAAACATAAGCAGAAAAATCAGACTGAAACAGCTGCCTGAAGAACTTTTCTACCAAAAACTGCTTCAGAAGAAGCGAATACATCAAAACGGTAAAATTTAGTAAATGTATGCAAAGACCACCAGGTTGAGGCTTTGCAAATCTGATCAACTGAAGCTTCATTCTTAAAAGCCCACAAAGTGGAGACTGATCTAGTAGAATGAGCTGTAATTCTCTGAGGCGAGGCTTGACCCAACCCTAAAAAAGATGAATGAATCAAAAGCTTTAACCACAAAGCCAAGGAAATGGCAGAAGCCTTCTGACCTTTCCTAGAACCAGAGAAGATAAATAGACTAGTCTTCCTGAAATCTTTAGTAGCTTCAACATAATATTTTAAACTCTTACCACATCCAAAGAATGTAAGGATTTCTCAAAAGAAATCGTAGGATTAGGACACAAGGAAAGGACAACAAGTTCTCTATTAATGTTGTTAGAATTCACGACCTTAGGTAAGAATTTAAATTTAGTCCGCAAGACCACCTAATCCTGATGAAAAAAATCAGAAAAGGAGATTCACAAGAAAGAGCAGATAATTCAGAAACTCTTCTAGCAGAAGAGAAGGCCAAAAGGAACCACACTTTCCAAGAACGTAGTAAATGTCCAAGAATGCATAGGCTCACATGGAGGTGCCTGTAAAGCCTTCAAAACCAAATTAAGACTCCAAGGAGGAGAGAATGAATTAATGAGAGGCTTGCTACAAACCAAAGCCTGTACAAAACAGTGAATATCAGGAAGCTTTAGCAATCTTTCTGTGAAATAAGACAGAAAGAGCAAAGATTTGTCCCTTCAAGAAACTTGCAGACAAAACCTTATTCAAACTGTCCTGAAGAAAGTGCAAAATTCTAGGAATGCTAAAAGAATGTCAAACGAATTTATGAGAACACCATGAATATAAGTCCTACAAACTCGATAATACATTTTCCTAGAAACAGATTTACGAGCCTGTAACATAGTATTAATCACTGAGTCAGAGAAACCTCTATGACTAAGCACTAGGCGTTCAATTTCCATACCTTCAAATTTAATGATTTGAAATCCTGATTGAAAAAACAGACCTTGAGACAGAAGAACCGGCCTTAATGGAAGAGGCCAAGGCTGGCAAATGAACATCCGAACAAGATCCGCATACCAAAACCTGTGAGGCCATGCTGGAGCTACCAGCAATACAAATGACTGTTACATGATGATTTTGATATCACTCTTGGAAGAAGAACTAGAGGCAGGAAAATTTAAGCAGGTTGGCAACACCAAGGAAGTGTCAACGCATCCACTGCTTCCACCTAAAGAACCCTGGACCTGGACAGGTACCTGGAAAGCTTCTTGTTTAGATGAGAAGCCATCAGATCTATTTCTGGAAGACCCCACATCTGAACAATCTGAGAAAACACATCTGGATGGAAAGACCACTCCCCCGGATGTAAAGTTTGACGACTGAGATAATCCGCTTCCCAATTGTCTACACCTGGGATATGTACCACAGAAATTAGACAAGAGCTGGATTCCACCCAAAAAAGTATTCAAGATACTTCTTTCATAGCTAGGGGACTGTGAGTCCCACCCTGATGATTGACATATGCCACAGCTGTGATATTGTCTAAGAACAAATGAACGGTTCTCTCTTCAACAGAGGCCAAGCCTGAAGAACCCTGAAAATTGCACAGAGTTCAAAAATATTGATTGGTAATCTCGCCTCTTGAGATTTCCAAACCCCTGTTGTCAGAGATCCCCAAACAGCTCCCCAACCTGAACCAGGTTGGACAAACCAAAGAGGCCCCTAAAACTATATTATGGTGATCTAACCACCAAGTCAGAGATAATCGAACATTGGGATTTAAGGATATTAATTGTGATATCTCTGTATAATCCCAGCAACATTAATTCAGCATACAAAGCTGGAAAGGTCTCACATGAAAACGAGCAAAGGGAAGTACGTCTGATGCTGCAGTCATGACACCTAAAACTTCCATGCACATAGCTACTGAAGGGAATAATAGATTTTGAAGGTTCCGACAAGCTGAAACCAATTTAAATGGTCTCTTGCCTGTTAAAGACAGAGTCATGGATACTGAATCTATCTGGAAACCTAAAAAGGTGACCCTTGTCTGAGGATTCAAAGAACTTTTTGGTAAATTGATCCTCCAACCATGTCTATGAAGAAACAACAGTAGCTAATTTGCGTGAGATTCTGCAGAACTTAAAGACTGAGCAAGTACCAAGATATCGACCAAATAAGGAAACTGAAAACAGAGAGTAGGACACTGAGAGCCTTGAAAAGATTCCTAGAGCTGTCACTAGGCCAAAAAGGAAGAGCAACAAATTGGTAATGCTTGTCTAAAAAAGAGAATCTCAGAAACTGATAGCAATCTGGATGAATCAAAATATGAAGATATGCATCCTGTAAGTCTATTGTGGGCATATAATGCCCTTGCTGAAAAAAAGGAGAATAGACCTTATAATCACTATTTTGATAATTGGTACATATCGATTAAAAATTTTTAGATCCAAAACTGGTCTGAATGAATTTTCTTTCTTTGGGACAACCAAAAGATTTGAATAAAACCCCAGACCCTGTTCCTGAAACGGAACTGGCATGATTACCCCAGATAACTCCAGGTCTGAAACACACTTCAGGAAAGACTGATCCTTTACTGGGTTTGCTGGAATGCGTGAGAGAAAAATAAAATCTTCTCACAAGCTGTCTTACTCTGAATCCTATACCCCAGAGACAATATTCTGAATCCAATGATTTTGGACCGAATTGATCCAAACATCTTAGAAAATTATTTATCTGCCCCCTACCAGCAGAGCTGGAATAAGAGCCGCACCTTCATGTGGACTTGGGGGCTAGCTTTGCTCTCTTAAATGGCTTGGATTTATTCCAATTTGAAGAAGGCTTCCCATTGGAAACAGATTCCTTGGGGAAGAATTCGATTTCTGTTCCTTATTTAAGAGCGAAAACGGTTAGAAGCTTTAGATTTGCCCTTAGATCTTAATCTTGAGGCAAAAAAACTCCCTTCCCCCCAGTGACAGTTGAAATTATTGAATCCAACTGTGAACCAAATCATTTATTACCTTGGAAGGAAAGAAATGGCAATCTCGACTTAGAAGTCATATCAGCATTCCAAGATTTAAGCTACAAAGCTCTTCTAGCTAAAATAGCTAAAGACCTAGATTTAACATCAATTTTGATAATATCAAAAAATGGCATCACAAATGAAATTATTAGCATGTTGAATCAGGTTAACAATGCTAGACAAATCATGATCCGATACTTGTTGCGCTAAAGTTTCCAACTAAAAGGTTGAAGCAGCTGCAACAGCCAAAGAAATTGCAGGCCTAAGAAAAAGACCTGAAAATAAATAAACTTTCCTTAGATAAGATACAAGTTTCCTATCTAAAGGATCTTAAAAGAAATACCATCTTCTATAGGAATAGTAGTACGTTTAGCAAGAGTAGAGATAGCCCCATCAACTTTGGGGATTTTTTCCTAAAACTCCCAACTGCTGACAAAGGATACATTTTTTAAAACCTTAGAGAAGGAATAAAAGAAGTACCAGGCCTATTCCATTCCTTAGAAATCATATTAGAAACAACATCAGGAACTGGAAAAACCTGTGGAATAACCACAGGAGGTTTATAAAACAGAATTTAAACATTTACTAGTTTTAATATCAAGATGACTAGTCTCCTCAATATCCAATACAATCAACACTTCTTCAACAAAGAACAAATGTACTCCATTTTAAATAAGTAAGAGGATTTGTCAGTGTCAATATATGAGGAAGGATCTTCTGAATCAGATAGATCCTCATCAGAGGAGGATAATTCAGTATGTTGTTGGTCATTTGAAATTTCATCAACTTTATAAGAAGACCTTTACATTTATTAGAAGGCGAGATGGCAGACAAAGCCTTCTGAATAGAAACAGCAATAAATTCTTATAAATTCACAGGTATATCTAGTACATTAGATGTTAAAAGAACAGCAACAGGCAATGTACTATTACTGATGGACACATTCTCTGCATGTAAAAGTTTATCATGACAACTTATTACAAACCACAGCTGGAGATATAAATCTCCACAAAATTACAACAAATTTACTTAGCTTTGGTAGAACTGTTATCAGTCAGCAGGATTCCAATAGTGATTTCTGAGACAGGATCAGATTGAGACATCTTGCAAATGTAAGAGAAAAAAACAACATATAAAGCAAAATTATCAATTTCCTTATATGGCAGTTTCAGGAATGGGTGAAAAATGCAAACAGCAGAGCCCTCTGATAGAGAAAAAAGGCAAGAGGCATATAGAAATGGGGTTTAAAATAATGAAAATATTTGGTGCCAAGTACGACGCACAAACAAAACCGAGAATTTTTTTGGGCGCCAACAACATCCGAAAATGACACACTCGCGTCATTGAAGATGCAACCTTGTGAAAGGTCTCGGCATCAAAGACGCCGAAAATGACGAATTTGCATCATCTAAACGTAACTTTGCGCCAAAAAAAATCTTGCGCCAAAAATGACGCAATATAGTTTGGCATTTTGAGCCCTCGCAAGCCTAATTCTGCCTGCGAATTAAAAATGACAGTCAATTGAGAAAAAGAGAAGAAAAAAAAACTACTATACCCCAGGTAAGAAATAAGTTTTCCTAAAAAATGCATTTCCCAAATATGAAACTGACAGTCTGCAAAAGGAAATATACTGAAACCTGAATCATGGCAAATATAAGTACAATACATATATTTAGAACTTTATATAAATACATAAAGTGCCAAACCATAGCTGAGAGTGTCTTAAGTAATGAAAACATACTTACCAAAAGACATCCATCCACATATAGCAGATGGCCAAACCAGTACTGAAACGGTCATCAGTAGAGGTAATGGAATATGAGAGTATATCGTCGATCTGAAAAGGGAGGTAGGAGATGAATATCTACGACAGATAACAGAGAACCTATGAAATAGATCCCCGTGAGGAAAACCATTGCATTCAATAGGTGATACTCCCTTCACATCCCTCTGACATTCACTGTACTCAGAGGAATTGGGCTTCAAAATGCTGAGAAGCGCATATCAACATAGAAATCTTAGCACAAAGTTACTTCACCACCTCCATAGGAGGCAAAGTTTGTAAAACTGAATTTTGGGTGTGGTGAGGGGTGTATTTATAGGCATCTTGAGGTTTTGGAAACTTTGCCCCTCCTGGTAGGATTGTATATCCCATACGTCACTAGCTCATGGACTCTTGCCAATTACATGAAAGAAACATAATTTATGCTTACCTGATAAATTTATTTCCGGATATGGTGAGTCCACGGAATCCTCAATTACTAGTGGGAGTATCACTACTGACCAGCAGGAGGAGACAAAGGGCACTACAGCAAAGCTGCTATATATGTTATTTCCCTTACCCATAACCTCAAGTTATTCGCCCGAAGGAAAAAGATGATAACACAAAAGTGTAGAGGTGCCTGAGGTTTTAGAAAAAAATAACTGTCTTAAAGGACCAGTCAATGCAGTAAATTTGCATAATCAACAAATGCATGATAAGACAATGCAATAGGACTTAGTCTGAACTTTAAATGAGTAGTAGATTTTTGTTAAATAAATTGCAAAGTTATGTCTATTTCCACTCCCCCTGTATCATGTGACAGCCATCAGCCAATCACAAATGCATATACGTATATGCAGTGAATTCTTGCACATGCTCAGTAGGAGTTTGACTCAAAAAGTGTAAATATAAAAATAATGTGCACATTTTGTTAACTGAAGTAAATTGGAAAGTTGTTTAAAATTGCATGCTGTATCTGAATCTTGAAGTTTCATTTTGACTTGAGTGTCCCTTTAAATAAAGGGTGGGCCATGAATTTACCATATCCAGAAATAAATAAAATTTATCAGGTAAGCATAAATTATGTTTCTTTCATGTAAATGGCAAGAGTCCATGAACTAGTGACGTATGGGATACACATTCCAACCAGGAGGGGGCAAAGTTTCCCAAACCTCAAATACCTATAAATACACCTCCCACCACACCCACAACTCAGTTTTACAAACTTTGCCTCCTATGGAAGATTGTGATTGATTTTTATGATTTCTTCTATGATAAGCGCTTCTAAGCATTCTGAAGCCCAATTCCTCTCAGAGTACAGTGTTTGTCAAAGGGACATGAACAAAGTATTGCTTGTTGATTTTTATTGTTTAACTCATGGGAAATCTTTTCAAGGGTTCTCTGTTATCGGTCGTAGGGATTCATCTCCTACCTCCCTTTTCAGACCAACGATATAATCTTATATTCCGCTACCTCTGCTGATAGTTTTCAGTACTGGTTTCGCTGTCTGCTATATGTGAATGGGTGTCTTCGGTAAGTATGTATCATTATTTAAGACACTCTGAACTATGTTTGGCGCTTTATGTATTAATATAAAGTTTTAAATATATGTATTTACTTATATTTGCCATGAGTCAGGTCTATGTGTATTTCCCTCTGCAGTCTAATAGTTTCAGTTTGAGAATTATGTTTAAGGAAGTTATTTATCTTGGCTCGCAAGGGCGAAAAATGCTGTTATTTATTGCGTTACTTTTTAAGCAAAAATTTGACGCAAATTTGAGTCTATAGTGTTGCAAGTTTTGTCATTACCTACGTCTTTATTGACGTTAGTTTCTTTGGCGCGAAGTCGCGCTTGTTATGATGTGAGTTGCGTCATTTCCGGATGTTGTTTGGCACAAAAAAAATTGCACTTTGCATTGTGCGTCATACTTGGCAACAATTATTTTTTTTTGTTCTATTACCCCCCTTCCTTTATGCTCCCTGCTCTCATCTAGAGGGCTATGCTGTTTGCTTTTCTGCTTATTTAGCATTTGCATTTTTTTCCATTCCTGAATCTGCTATACGAGGAAATTGAATATTTTGTTTAAATGTTATTTTTTCTTTTACATTTTGCAAGATGTCTCAGTCTGATCCTGTCTCAGAAGCTACTGTAGGAACCATGCTGCCTGAACACAGTTCTACCAAAGCCAAGTGTATCTGTTGTAAGCAAGCTGAGATTATATCTCAGGCTATATTATGTAACACATAAAAACACAGTTTAGTGCAGCTCACCTCAAATAAATAAATTTATAGTGCAACCTAGAGATAAATGTATATCAAAATTGGTAAAATAGAAAGTAGAATGCACAAATAAGTGCAATCTTAAAGTCTAGGCAAATAGCACCTACAACAGTAAAAAATAAGGAACAAACAAATTGGAATGCGTGCAAAAATTGCTTTATGGTATCAAGATATATCAATGTACATAATAATAAAAAGTTGTCCCATTCATGCAACCATATACACACACATACTGAGGGGGTCCCCCAAAAAATTCAAAGCGCTTGTGAGAAAATAAAGTGGTGCACCACAAGACAGAGCATGCAGTCCTTTAAATGAAGATGTGAAAAAGCAGCAATAGATGCAGTCAAGCAATAAGTTAAGGCATTGGCATGATGGTCATGAATATAGCAGGTTTAGTATTCACAGCAAATGCAGTATCACAGCATATAGTTCATAAAGTGCTGGTATCATCCCATTCAAGGCTGTAGCTCACAATCATATTCATCAAGCGAAATAATAAGCCATTCAGGCTCATCCAGTTATCCTCAAAGCAAGTTAGAAAAGCACTCCTTGTTCCCCCCTGATGGTTGATATAGGCTAGAGTTGTGATATTGTCCGACTGAAATCTGATGAACTTGGCCGCAGCTAGTTGAGGCCAAGCCTGAAGAGCATTGAATATCGCTCTTAGTTCCAGAATGTTTATCGGAAGGAGGGCTTCCTCCTGAGTTTACGAACCCTGAGCCTTCAGGGAGTTCCAGACTGCGCCCCAGCCCAGAAGGCTGGCATCTGTCTTCACTATAGTCCACTCTGGCCTGCGGAAACTCATTCCCCTGGACAGATGGACTCGAGATAACCACCAGAGAAAAGAATCCCTGGTCTCTTGATCCAGATTTAACTGAGGAGACAAATCTGTGTAGTCCCCATTCCACTGGTTGAGCATGCAAAGTTGCAGTGGTCTGAGATGTAGGCGGGCAAACGGAACTATGTTCATTGCCGCTATCATTAGGCCGATCATTTCCATACACTGAGCCACTGATGGCCGAGAAGTGGAATGAAGAGCACGGCAAGAAGTTAGAAGTTTTGATATCCTGACTTCTGTCAGAAAAAATTTCATTTCTACTGAATCTATCAAAGTTCCTAGGAAGGAAACTCTTGTGAGAGGAGAGAGAGAGAGAGAGAGAACTCTTTTCTATGTTCACTTTCCACCCGTGAGAACTCAGAAAGGCCAGAACAATGTCCGTATGGGACTTGGCGTTTTGAAAAGTCGACGCCTTAATCAGAATGTCGTCTAGGTAAGGGGCTACCGCTATGCCCCGCGGCCTTAGAGCCACCAGAAGGGACCCTAGAACCTTCATAAAAATTCTAGGTGCCGTGGCTAACCCGAAGGGAAGAGCCACAAACTGGTAATGCCTGTCTAGGAAGGCGAACCTGAGGAACGGATGATGATCTCTGTGAATTGGAATGTGGAGATAAGCATCCTTTGTTTAGGATCTTGAGATCCAAGATGGGTCTGAAAGTTCCCTCTTTTATGGGAATTATAAAACAGGTTTGAATAAAATCCCAGCCCCTGTTCCTCTCTTGGAACTGGGTGGATCACTCCCATAACCAGTAGGTCTTGAACGCAACGTAAGAATGCCTCTCTTTATCTGGTTTACAGATAGTTGTTAGGGATGAAATCTCCCCTTTGGAGATGAACCTTTGAATTCCAGAAGATATCCCTGGGAAACAATCTGTAGCGCCCAGGGATCCTGGACATCTCTTGCCCAAGCCTGGGCGAAGAGAGAAAGTCTGCCCCCTACTAGATCCGGTCCCGGATTGGGGGCTACTCCTTCATGCTGTCTTAGAGGCAGCCACATGTTTCTTGGCCTGCTTCCCCTTGTTCAAAGCCTGGTTAGGTCTCCAGACTGGTTTGGACTGGGCAAAATTTCCCTCTTGTTTTGCATTAGAGGAAACTGAAGCTGCGCCACTCTTGAAGTTTCGAAAGGAACGAAAATTATTCTGTTTGGTCCTTAACTTATTGGACCTATCCTGAGGAAGGTCGTGACCTTTTCCTCCAGTAATATCAGAAATGATCTCCTTCAGACCAGGCCCGAATAGGGTCTGTCCCTTGAAGGGGATGTTAAGAAGCTTAGACTTTGAAGTAACGTCTGCTGACCAGGACATAAGCCATAGCGCCCTATGCGCCAAAATGGCAAAACCTGAATTCTTAGCCGTTAGTTTGGTTAACTGAAAAACGGCGTCAGAAATAAAGGAATTAGCTAACCTAAGAGCTTTAATCCCGTCTAGAATATCGTCTAGCGGAGTCTCCACCTGCAGAGCCTCCTCAAGAGACTCGAGCCAAAAAGCCGCTGCAGCAGTAACTGGGGCTATGCATGCAAGAGGCAGGAGAATAAAACCTTGATGAATAAAAATTTTCTTAAGGAGACCCTCCAATTTTTTATCCATAGGATCTAGGAAAGCACAACTGTCCTTGACAGGGATAGTTGTCCGCTTAGCTAGGGTAGAGACTGCTCCCTCCACCTTAGGGACCATCTGCCACGAGTCCCGTGCGGCGGCGGCATCTATGGGAAACATCTTTTTGAAAGCAGGAGGGGGAGAGAACGGCACACCTGGTCTATCCCATTCCTTAGTAATAATTTCCAAAAACCTCTTAGGGACTGGAAAAACATCAGTGTAAACAGGCACTGCAAAGTATTTGTCCATTTTACACAATTTCTTTGGAACCACAATGGGGTCACAATCATCCAGAGTCGCTAAAACCTCCCTAAGCAATAAGCGGAGGTGTTCAAGCTTAAATTTAAACGCTGTCATTTCAGAATCAGACTGAAGCAACGCCTTCCCTGAGTCTGAAATGTCACCCACAGATAGAAGCTCACCTGCCTCGGCTTCTGAGTATTGTGAGGGTATATCGGACACAGGCATTAAAGCATCAGAAAGCTCTGTATTAGTTCTAGCCCCAGAGCTGTCTCGCTTTCCTTGTAACCCTGGCAGTTTGGAAAATACCTCTGTGAGGGTAACATTCATAACTGCCGCCATGTCCTGTAAGGTAAAAATTAGACGCGCTAGATGTACTTGGCGTCACTTGAGCGGGAGTTATAGGTTCTGACACATGGGGAGAGCTAGATGGCATAATCTCCCTTTTTTCAGTCACAGAATCCCCTGGAGATAAATCTTTAAGCGCCATAATATGGTCTTTATAGTTTATAGAAATTTCAGTACATTTGGTACACATTCTAAGAGGGGGTTCCACCATGGCTTCTAAACATATTGAACAAGGTGTTTCCTCTATGTCAGACATGTTTAACAGACTAGTAATGAGACCAGCAAGCTTGGAAAACACTTTAATAATGGTGAAACAGCAATTAAAGAAAAATGTTACTGTGCCTTTAAGAGAAAAAAAACTAACACTTAAACTGCAAAACAGTGAAAAATTACAGTAAAGTCTTTGAAATTTTTACAGTGTGTGTAAGGGACTAAAGCAACGTTGCACCCACTTGCAAATGGATGATTAACCCCTTAGGCCCCAAACCGGATTTAAAAACGTTAAACTTTAAAAGACAGTTAAGCACCCTGCCACAGCTCTGCTGAGGCTCCTACCTGCCCTCAAGTACGATTTTGTGCAGAAATAAACCCCTTATAATGGTCCTCAGGTGCCAGAGGTCTCCTCTAGGGAAGCTGGATGTCTCAGTCTGAATTAAAACTGTGCATTTAGAGCGCTAAAATAGGCCCCTCCCACCATGTACTGGATGCCAGAGGGGCCTTAAGAAAATACTCCTAGGAGTATCTGATTAGCCATGTGGAAACTAGGCCCCAAATAAAGACTTATCTCCCTCAGAGAAAAAACGTCCTATTTTTGAATTCATGTAAACGTTTTGTCACCAAGTAATAAGAGTATTAACATGAGTATTACCCTGTTTTGTAAGCATGATCCCAGTTGCTGTTAAATCACTGCATCAGTATTACCTCAAATACACAAGGCTCTGTCAGCATTTTCTAGAACTCATTCATCTCTCTAGAAATAAATATACTGAACATACCTCAAACCAGGTAATCTGCAGACCGTTCCCCCAACTGAAGTTGTCCCATACTCTTCAGTTATGTGTGAGAACAGCAATGGACCTTAGTTACAAACCGCTAAGATCATCAACCTCCAGGCAGAACTCTTCTTCTAATTTCTGCCTGAGAGTAAAACAGTACAACGCCGGTACCGTTTAAAAATAAACTTTTGATTGAAGATAAAACTAAACTAAGTCACCACATATCTCTTGATACTTCCTATCTTGTTGAGAGCTGCAAAAGAATGACTGGGGGTGGCAGTTAGGGGAGGAGCTATATAGACAGCTCTGCTGTGGGTATCCTCTTGCAGCTTCCTGTTGGGAAGGAGAATATCCCACAAGTAATGGATGAACCCGTGGACTGGATACACCTTACAAGAGAAATCTAATGAACATGATATCCCTGTTGGATATGAAAAATTATATTGCTGATGCAATACAGAAGGCTATGTCTGCTATTCCATCTTCTAATAAATGTAAAAGGTATTTTAAAACTTCTCATAAAACTGATGAAATTTGTGATGACCGACAACATACTGAAATATCCTCCTCTGAAGAGGATCTCTCTGCTTCAGAAGATCCTACTTCAGACATTGAAATTGATAAATCTTATCTATTTAAGATTGAATATATTTGGTCTTTGTTAAAAGAAGTATAGGTTACTTTGGGTATTGAGGAGTCTGATCCTCTTGATAACAAAACCAGTAAACATTTACATTCAGTTTTTTAAACCTTCTGTGATTACTCCTGAGGTTTTTCCTGTTCCTGATGCGGTTTCTGATGTGATTGCTAATGAACGGTCTAAGCCTGGTGCTTCTTTTAATCCTTCTTCTAGGTTTAAGAAGTTATATCCTTTACTACTGGGTAATTTGGAGTTTTGTGAAAAAGTCCCTAAGGTTGATGGGGCTATTTCTACTCTTGCCAAGCGCACTACTATTCCTATGGAAGGTAGTACTTATTTTAAGGATCCTTTAGAAATGGGAAGATTGCCCCAAGATAAAAAGTCAGCGTAAATCTAAAGCTTCTAATCATTTTTTTCCCTTTCGTCAGAATAGAGAACAGAAAACCACTCCTTCCCCTAAGGACACTGGCTCCAATTGGAAGCCAACTTCAAGTTGGAATAATTCCAAGCCTTATAAGAAACCAAAGCCAGTCCGAAAGACTACATGAAGGTGCGGCCCTCATTCCAGTTCAACTGGTGGGAGGCAGATTGTAATTATTTTAAAAGATTTGGGCAGATTCTGTTCAGAATCAGTAGATTCAGAGCATTGTTTCTCAAGGATATCTAATAGGTTTCAGAGTAAGACCTCCTGTGAGAAGATTCTCTCTCACATTCCAACAAATCATGTGAAAGCTCAGGCTTCTCTGAAGTGTGTTTCAGATCTGGAGCTTTCAGGGGTGATTATACCAGTTCCACTTCAGGAACAGGGTATGGGGTTTTATTCAAATCTATTCATTGTCCCAAAGAAAGAAAATTCATTCAGTTCTGGATCTGAAGTTTTTGAATCGTTTTGCAAGGGTCCCAACTTTCAAGATGGTGACTATAAGGATTATTCTGCCTTTTGTTCAGCAAGCTCATTACATGTCCACAATAGACTTACAGGATGCTTATCTTCACATTCCGATTCATCCAGATCGCCATCTGTTTCTGAGATTCTCTTTTTTAGACAAGCATTACAAATTTGTCACTCTTCCATTTGGCCTAGTGACAGCTCCAAGAATCTTTTCAAAAGTTCTTGGTGCCCTTCTATCTGTAATCAGAGAGCAGGGTATTGCAGATTTACCTTATTTGGACTATATCTTGGTACTGGCTCAATCTTTTTATTTACAAAAAACAGTCAGGAAGGTGACAGCATACATCTAATATTTATTAGATAAAACAGATAATGGGCAACATTTTAGGATGTTATCCCTTATTCATGCCATGCCAAACAAACAATTCTCACACCTTTATATACCTAAACACCACTAGGTGGCGATAGAGAGAATTTAACCCTATCAATACATCAAATGTAAAAAACATACATACACAGATTGTAGCAACATAACATTTCATATAAATGCATCTCATTTTTCAAGACATTTGATATGTATACAGAGACATTTTTAATCTATTTGATTACCAAAAGCATTATTTTTATCTGCAAAGAGTAAATAAGTAACAGGCGAAATGACTAACTAATATATACAACTATAGAAAAATAGATAGATCCCATTCCTTATTCATTCTTTTGGGACTAAGTGACCCCAATTCGTAAATCCAAAAGGATTCCTTCTGTTTCAGCAATTGCTCCCTATCTCCTCCCCTACGTGGCAACAAAATCTGATCAATTATCTGAAATTTTAGTTGGCTAATTGAATGGCCAGCAGTCACAAAGTGATATGCAAGAGGGGCTTTTAGATTTTTAGTACGTATATTACTTTAATGTTCAATAATGCGATCTTTAGCACTACGGGTCGATTCACCTATATAAACCATCCCACATGGGCATTTAACCATATAAATTATAAAAAGTACTAAGGAAGGTATAATAACCCCTAATACTATATTTCTTGCCCGTATGGGGATTATAGAATACAGAGCCTTTTGACATATTACTGCAGCATGAGCATCCTAAACATGGAAAACAACCTTTATTACAAGAGGAAATAAAATCTAGTTTTAGAAATACTTTTGGGGCCTATGTCTGCTTTAACTAATTCCTCTTGTAAGTTAAAGTAGAAGGTCCTGCCTCAGCGGCAGAGTCCATGGTGGAAGGGATGACATGTCCACCAGAACTGCATACCATGTCCTGCGTGGCCACGCAGGTGCTATCAAAATCACTGAAGCTCTCTCCTGCTTGATCTTGGCAATCAGACAAGGGAGCAGAGGAAACGGTGGAAATGCATAAGCCAGGTTGAAGGACCAAGGCGCTGCATAGCATCTATCAGTGTCGCCTTGGGATCCCTGGACCTGGATCCGTAACACGGAAGCTTGGCGTTCTGGCTTGCCCCAACGATGAATCAGTTGTGCAAAAACCTCCGGATGGAGTTCCCACTCTCCCGGATGAAAAGTCTGATGACTTAGAAAATCCGCCTCCCAGTTCTCTACACCTGGGATATGGATAGCTGATAGGTGGCAAGAGTGAATCTCTGCCCAGCTAATTATTTTTGAAACTTCTAACATCGCTAGGGAACTTCTTGTTCCCCCTTGATGGTTGATGTAAGCCACAGTCGTGATGTTGTCCGACTGAAATCTGATGTACCTGAGTTGCTAACTGAGGCCAAGCCTGAAGAGCATTGAATATTGCTTAGTTCCAGAATATTTACTGGAAGGAGAGACTCCTCCTGAGTCCACGATCCCTGAGCCTTCAGGGAATTCCAGACTGCACCCCAACCTAGAAGGCTGGCATCTGTCTTTACAATTGTCCAATCTGGCCTGCGAAAGGTCATAACTTTGGACAGATGGACCCGAGATAGCCACCAGAGAAGAGAATCCCTGGTCTCTTGGTCCAGATTCAGTTGAGGGGACAAATCTGTGTAATCCCCGTTGCACTGAGATGTAAGCGTGCAAACGGCATTATGTCCATTGCCGCTACCATTAAGCCGATTACTTCCATACACTGAGCCATCGAAGGACGCGGAATGGAATGAAGAACCCGGTAGGAATTTAGAAGCTTTGATAACCTGGACTCAGTCAGGTGAATTTTCATTTCTACAGAATCTATCAGAGTCCCTAGAAAGGAAACTCTTGTGAGTGGGGATAGAGAACTTTTCCTCGTTCACTTTCCACCCATGCGACCTCAGAAATGCCAGTACTACGTCCGTATGAGACTTGGCAATTTGGAAGTTTGACACCTGTATCAGGATGTCGTCTAAATAAGGGGCTACTGCTATGCCCCGCGGCCTTGGGCCCACCAGAAGCGACCCTAGAACCTTTGTAAAGATTCTTGGGGCTGTAGCTAATCCAAAGGGAAGAGCTACAAACTGGTAATGCCTGTCTAGAAAGGCAAACCTGAGAAACCGATGATGATCTTTGTGTATCGGAATGTGAAGATAAGCATCCTTTAGATCCACTGTAGTCATATATTGACCCTCCTGGATCATTGGTAGGATGGTACGAATAGTTTTCATCTTAAATGATGGAACTTTGAGGTATTTGTTTAAGATCTTTATATCCAAAATTGGTCTGAAGGTTCCCTCTTTTTTGGGAACCACAAACAGATTTGAGTAAAAACCCTGTCCCTGTTCCTCCTTTGGAACTGGATGGATCACTCCCATAACTAGGAGGTCTCGTACACAGTGTAAGAATGCCTCTCTCTTTATCTGGTTTGCAGATAATTGTGAAAGGTGAAATCTCCCTTTTGGGGGGGAAGTTTTAAAGTCCAGGAGATATCCCTGGGATATAATTTCCAACGCCCAGGGATCCTGAACATCTCTTGCCCACGCCTGGGTGAAGAGTGAAAGTCTGCCCCCTACTAGATCCGTTACCGGATAGGGGGCCGTTCCTTCATGCTGTCTTAGAGGCAGCAGCAGGCTTTTTGGCCTGCTTACCTTTTTTCCAGGTCTGGATTGAGCAAAAGTTCCCTCTTGTTTAGCATTAGAGGAAGTTGATGCCGCACCTGCCTTGAAGTTTCGAAAGGCACGAAAATTAGACTGTTTGGCCCTAGATTTGGACCTGTCCTGAGGAAGGGCATGACCTTTTCCTCCAGTGATATCAGCAATAATCTCCTTCAAACCAGGCCCGAATAGGGTCTGCCCCTTTAAGGGAATGTTAAGTAGCTTAGATTTTAAAGTCACGTCAGCTGACCATGATCTAAGCCATAGCGCTCTGCGTGCCTGTATAGCAAAACCAGAATTCTTAGCCGTTAGTTTAGTCAAATGAACAATGGCATCAGAATAAAAGAATTGGCTAGCTTAAGTGCTCTAAGTTTGCCAAGTATGTCATCCAATGGAGTCGCTACCTGTAAAGCCTCTTCCAGAGACTCAAACCAGTACGCCGCAGCAGCAGTGACAGGGGCAATGCATGCAAGGGGCTGTAGGATAAAACCTTGTTGAATAAATATTTTCTTAAGGTAACCTCTAATTTTTTATCCATTGGATCTAAAAAAAAAAAAAAAAAAGCACAACTGTCCTCGACAGGGATAGTAGTACGCTTTACTAGAGTAGAAACTGCTCCCTCCACCTTAGGGACTGTCTGCCATAAGTCCCGTGTGGTGGCGTCTATTGGAAACGTTTTTCTAAAAATAGGAGGGGAAGAGAACGGCATACCTGGTCTATCCCATTCCTTATTAATAATTTCTGTAAACCTTTTAGGTATTGGAAAAACATCAGTACACACCGGCACTGCAAAGTATTTATCCAGTCCACACAATTTCTCTGGCACTGCAATGGTATCACAGTCATTCAGAGCAGCTAAAACCTCCCTAAGCAACACGCGGAGGTGATCAAGCTTAAATTTAAATGTAGAAATATTAGAATCAGGTATCTTTCCTGAGTCATTAACATCACCCACTGACTGAAGCTCTCTTTCCTCAGCTTCTGCATATTGTGAGGCAGTATCAGACATGGTTCTTAAAGCATCAGTATGCTCTGCATTTTGTCTCACCCCAGAGCTATCTCGCTTACCTCTAAGTTCAGGTAGTCTGGCTAATACCGCTGACAGTGTATTATCCATGACTGCCGCCATGTCTTGTAAAGTAAACGCTATGGGCGCCCTAGATGTACTTGGCGCCATTTGAGCGCGAGTCCCTTAAGCGGGAGTCAAAGGGTCTGACACGTGGGGAAAGTTAGTAGGCATAACTTCCCCCTCGTAAGATTCCTCTGGTGATAAATTTTTTAAAGACAGAAAATTATGATCTTTATTGCATAAAATGAAATCAGTACATTTGGTTCACATTCTAAGAGGGGGTTCCACCATGGCTTTTAAACATAATAAACAAGGAGTTTCTTCTATGTCAGAAATGTTTATACAGACTAGCATTGAGACTAGCAAGCTTAGAAAACACTTTAAATCAAGTTAACAAGCAAATATAAAAAAAAACGGTACTGTGCCTTTAAGAGAAACAAATTTTGTCAGAATTTGAAAAACAGTGAAAAAATGCAGTAAATCAAACAAAATTTTTACAGTGTGTATAATAGGCTAACAGAGCATTGCACCCACTTGATTAACCCCTTAGTTCAAAAAACGGATAAAAAAAACAAAAAAAAACGAAATAGACGTTTTATAACAGTCACAACCAACTGCCACAGCAAGCTGTGGCCCTACCTTCCCCAATAAACGACTTTGGAAAGCCTTTGGGCCCTTTAGAGATGTCCTATAGCATTCAGAGGGCCTTTGAGGGAAGCTGGATGTCACAGTTTGTAATTTTAACTGCACCAACTGTAACTTTTATACTGCAACAGTGGAAAGCCTCAGGAAACTGTTTCTAGTCAAAATTTAATTAAACATGCCAGCCAACGTTTTATATTGCAATATCATAAGGGTATTACCCCTGGGAGTAAGCATGATACCAGTAGTTATTAAATCACTGTATTCAGGATTAATTTACATTAATCCGGTATCAGCAGCATTTTCTAGTGTTTTCCATCTCTAGAAAAAAATATAACTGCACATACCTGATAGCAGAATAAACTGCATTCCATTCTCTCGCTGAAGTTACCTCATTTGTGTAATCCCCTCAGACATATGTGAGAACAGCAATGGATCTTAGTTACAACCTGCTAAGATCATAGAAACCTCAGGCAGATTCTTCTTCTATTTACTGCCTGAGATAAAATAGCACAACTCCGGTACTATTTAAAAATAACAAACTTTTGATTGAAGAAAATAAACTAGCTATATTTAACCACTCTCTCCTACAACGTCCTTGCTTGTTGAGAGTTGCAAGAGAATGACTGGGTATGACAATTAGGGGAGGAGCTATATTACAGCTCTGCTGTGGGTGTCCTCTTGCAACTTCCTGTTGGGAATGAGAATATCCCACAAGTAATGGATGATCCGTGGACTGGATACACCTTACAAGAGAAAACAGAGTCTTGATCCATGTCCATAATACTAAATAAAAAAAAATTCTCCAAATTGTAGAATTTTTTTAAATACATTGTCACTTTAAGAATTTTTAATACCACAATTTGGCTGCCAGAAGTCCCTAAAAACGATTATATAGTAGATTGACACTGAATAGACTGAAATTCAATGACGCGGCTCCGCTCCGTGAATATCAGACAGCAGAGAGAAGTTACATGATCGGCAGAGAGAGGAAACTACGCAGCAAGTAAAAGGTGCGCGTTTCCCTCTGCCTACAACTTAAGATGCAAGTAGCTGCAGCTGGTTTCAAACTCAAGTAGTCTGTCAGTTAGCCTGTTCTAGCTAGGGTTGCCAGGTGTCTGCCTCCAAAATACTAGACAGATATAGGAAAATGTCCTATATTCACTCTCTTACTATCTAATGGCTTTACACAATATTTGAATATGTATACTGTGTGTGTGTGTGTGTGTGTGTGTGTGTGTGTGTGTGTGTGTGTGTGTGTGTGTGTGTGTGTGTGTGTGTGTGTGTATGTGTGTGTATATATATATATATATATATATATATATATATCTCTCTATCTCAACATTTTAAATTAGAGGGAGATAAAAGGTGAGTTTAAAATCCTCCACTACGCACAAAATATAGAAAAAATAACTCATTGTGTAGTTCTTTACAAATCTAGACAGGCCCAGAGGCTTGTTTTCCCCACAGAGGTTTTCGTGGGAAAACAAGCCTCTGGCCTGTCTAGATTTGTAAAGAACTACACAATGAGATATATATATATATATATATATATATATATATATATATATATATATATATATATATATATATATATATATATATATATATATATATATATATATATATATATATACATATATATATATATATATATACATATACATACATATACATACATATACACACACACATATACATACACATATACATACATACACACACATATATATACACTGAGACTAGACATGATGCCACATATCTCATTTTCTTAAAATGAGGTGACACTGAGCAAGTCTGATTTAATCTCAGACAGTCACACACAGCATTCAGACTCTGCATGCAGCATACAGCACAGGCAGCCCGCGGGTCTTCATGCTGACGTGACAAGCTTGATCATGTGACGTCCATCCGACAAAATCAGTCATTGCAAGCTGCCTGTGCCCACAGTAGTCAGGAGCAGATTCTGGCTCCAGCTGAGCACATAGGAGGCTAGATTGGGTGCCGGACTATTGATTAGGGCATGGGCTAGGCTGGCCTAGTAATCTGGGTTAGGTTGGGTAATAGCCAGCTGGAACTTAGAACACGGAGTTCAAAAAACCAATTTGAAACAGACAGTGTGACTCTTAGAGGCTTGTCCGGTATTTTTGGACTCCTATTACCGGGCAGTAACCGGAAATACCGGACTCCTGGCAACCCTAGTTTTAGCTAAGCAAGCAAAGAAAAACCAACTGCCAAATTTTAAGTTTATACATAAATCCCTGTATAAAACATAAGCTTCACACATACTAAAAGTAATTCAACAAAATTAGCCCAAAGAGGAAGAACATCCCAATAAAGAGAAGACTAACCCCTAGTCTCAACATACATAATGTGCTCTGCCCACTGGCAAAAAAAAATCCTGTATAAAAGGATTTTAAAAAATGTCCCCATCTACTGCATATGACATTCTTCTGAAGTGCAAGTCTCCAAGACCTAGAAGACAAAAGTACTTACCTGCAGTCTAGCTGTCCGTCAGGAAGACAGCTCACAAGGCGTGAAAGGACACTTACTCCTTACAGAGACCTGTAGAAAAAGAAAGAACAGAGTAACCAACTATGGCTTTCTGTACCATGGGCAGCAATGTGTTGGGAAACAAAGCAAACACTACCTCATAACTTCCTAACTGCTTAAAAGCCACCACTAACTACTCTACTGAAGAGATTGACATGGACACAGCTAAACCCAAAAACTTGCTTGAAGTTCAAATTTTTCTTCAGACATCAAACTTCAACTCCTCCATTGACAGAGGCAAAGAGAATGACTGGGGATTATGGGTACAGGAGTGACACTAAAAAGCTTTGCTGTGGTGCTCTTTTGCCTCCTCCTGCTGACCATGAGTGATATTCCCACTAGTAATTGAATGACGTTGTGGACTCTCCCTATCTTAGCTACATACATACCTACCTAGCTGGTAAAAGGACCCCCTACACAACGCTGCATAATCAATAAATGCACACTGAAGAGACAATGCCAAATGACTTAGTTTGACTTTCAAATGAGTAGTAGATTATTTTTTGCTTACCTGTTAAATTAATCTGTCATGTTGGTAAGAGTCTACGATCCATTACTCCTGGGAATTACTCTTCCCTGCCACTAGGAGGCGGCAAATATTCCCAAACTCCAAGAGCTCTAGAAAAACTCTTTCCATCTCACTGGCAACTCAGTCATATGTATAGCCAAGCAAAATAGGTAGGAAAAGAAAAAAATAAATAAAATATAAAGCAGCGAAAAAGATGATGTGCGCTAAAATAAACAGAATGGGGTCTTGTGGACTCTCACCACTATGAAAAATAAATTTATCAGATAAGCGTAAATTATGTTTTCTTTCATACAGGTGGTGAGAGTCCACAATCCATTACTCCTGGAAACTGATATGCAAGCCGTGCAGCCCAGGAGTAATGAAAAATAAGGGTGGGATTAAAACCTCTTTTTCCCCCACTGTGAAACAACCCAAATAGAACTCAAAGAATTAACAGGGTAATATGCAATTAAAGACCAACAGGCAAAATCAAAATCATTCTGAGACAAATGCCTGAAGGAGGACTACCAAAGGGCTTTGACTGCCTTAGAAGATGCAAAAAAACATAAAAAATGTAGAATTAGTAAAAGTATGCAAAAAAGGCCAAGAAGCTACCTTGCAAAATTGAACAGAAGCCTCGTTCTAAAAAAATTCAGAGAGGAAAAAACGGATCTGGTAGAATGAGCAGAAGTCAGTCTAGGTGAAGGCTGTCTCCCCTCCAAGTAAGTTTCATTGATCAAAATGATAGACCAAATGATAGACCAAGAAACCCAAGAAAAAGCAGAAGTCTGCCCCTTTCTGGAACTAGAAAATTGAACAAACTAGAAGTTTGTCTGAAATCCTAAGGCAAAAAGTCATATAGACCACAAAATTGCCTTATATTTTTTTTATTTTTTTTTTTAGGATAAGATAAAAGGGGAATCCCATGAGAGAGCAGACAACTCAGACTATTCCAGCAGAAGAGATATCCAAAATAAATCTAAACCTAAAAGAGAGATTAGCTGAAGAACAGGTTAAATTCTAACCAAAGCTGGAACAAAACCATGAATGTCAGAAAGATTAACTGAAAGAACAGAAACCTGACCTTTCAAACAGAAGGCAGATAAACCCTTATCTAAACCATACTGCAAAGAATAGCAAAAAGCCCAAAGAATTCTAAAAAAAATGCCAGGATCTATACACCATACAAATAAAGGCCTTCTATACCCAATGAAAAATCTTACTAATCACAGGATTGCAGGCCTGTATCAAAGTCTCCACAACAGTCAGAGAAACCTCTCTGCTTGAGAACTATTCAATCACCATGCCACTAAAATACGGATGGAAAAAAAACTCTGGGAGACCCAAAAGATTTACAATCGGATAGAAAACATCCAGATAAAGTGACCCCCCGTATGCAGTGACTGACAACTGAGAAAAACTGCTTCACAGTTCACTCTTGGAACTTATAAATGCAGAAATCAGGCAATGATTGGCTTCTGCCTAGGAAAGAATTTGAGACACTTCATTCATAGCTAGGCTAGTGAACCACAAGTTCCCCCTTAAGATTGAAGTAGAACACTTCTGAGCCATAATCTGACTGAAAATGCAGATAAGACTACCTTTAAAGGGACACTCAAGTCAAAATTAAAATTTATGTTTCAAATACAGAATACAATTTAAAACAACTTTCCAATTTACTTCCATTAACAAAATGTGCACAGTCTTTTTATATTTACACTTTGAGTCACCAACTCCTACTGAGCATGTGCAAGAATTCACAGCATATACGTATATGCATTTGTGATTGGCTGATGACTGTCACATGATACAGGGGGAGTGGAAAAAGACATAACTTTGTAATTTATTTAACAAAAATCTACTACTCATTTGAAGTTCAGACTGTGATATTGCATTGTCTTCTTATCATGCATTTGTTGATTATGCAAATCTACAGTGTTGACTGGTCCTTTAACAGAGGCCAACTCTGAAAATTGCACTGAGTACATAAAATTAATTGGCATCCTTGCTTCCTGAGGAATCCAAACTCCATGTGCCACCAGAAACCTCCAGCTGGTCCCCCAACATGAAGGTCTAACATCTGAAGAAATCACAATTCCATACCTCCCAACATTTCAAAATTCAAAAGAGGGACACCCCCCACCCCCACCCGCAAAAAATTGAAATGTGGTGGGCGGGGCTTAGAAAATCATAAGATTAAAGTAATATAAATAAAATTCTAAATAAAGTCATATATTTTAATACACTTAGGCAGCAAATCAAACACAAGCTCAAACCACTGGTATAGCTATGTATTTAATTATCCTTTGCAAACACATTGCTAAATATTTTTATCTTAATTGGACATTTAATAATAAATTCTTTAAAACTGCTCTCTGCATTCCCTATTAATATTCTAGATTCTGGCCTTTAAAGTCAGCAAAAATGCATAGTAGCACACACACTACATAGCATACACTTACACATGCAGATACACACACACACACTACATAGTATACACTTATACATGCAGATACACACAGACTACATAGCATACAATTATACATGCAGATACACACACTACATAGTATACTTATACATGCAGATACACACACACTACATAGCATACACTTACACATGAAGATACACACACTACATAGTATACACTTACACATGAAGATGCACACACACACACATTACATAGCATACACTTATACAGACAGCATACACAGACACTACATAGTATACACTTATACATGCAGACACACACACACTACATAGCATAAACTTATACATACAGATACACACACACAGTTATGGATACAGATAGACACACGCACTACATTCATTGTATGGGGTCCTGGGGTTGGCAAGCACATTAGCTGGCAGTCTGCGGCTGCCACTGTTTGTTACCCTGGTATTAGCACTGCTCATTGTATAAAACTGAAGGCATGCTATTATCCCCAGGGGTTAGACATCATCACTACGAGAGGTAGGTTAGAGAGGTCACCATTACCCGTGGTCAGAGTGTATACAGCCTTCTTACTCCTGCTTAACCCACACACCATTCCTTTTCCACAGGGAAACTAACAGGTATTTAACCCTGTCAGAGCAAAGTCAGTTGCTTCTGAGTATGGGACCAACAGAATTAAAAAAAAAAAAAAAAAAAAAAAAAAAAAATTTTTTTTAATGCCTGGAGCAAATCGGGACAGATGGCTAGCAACTCGGGACAGACCCCTAAAATCGGGACTGTCCCGTGAAAATCGGGACAGTTGGGGGGTATGCAATTCACAAAAGGACAAGCAAAAGAAACCACCTGCATAATAAGCTGAAGATACAGCCACCCAGAAAGGCACTAACTTGTCCTGTGATCTAGATAAAGCATTTTAAACTAAAGGAGTGTGATCTCTGAACCATAGAAAGCTGAAGAGACCTTGAGGAAAAAAAACAAGCAGACTGAAAAGCATCTCATGCCAAATACCATAATACAAAAGAGCAACTGACAGAAAAATAAAAAAGACTTAAAGGGACACTGAACCCAAATTTTGTCTTTCGCAATTCAGATAGAGCATGCAATTTTAAGCACCTTTCTAATTTACTTTTATTATCAAATTTTCTTCGTTCTCTTGCTATCTTTATTTAAAAAGAAGGCATCTAAGAACTCTTGACAGCACTTTTTTATTGGTGGATGAATTTATCCACCAATCAGCAAGGACAACCCAGGTTGTTCACCAAAAATGGGCCGGCATCTAAACTTACATTCTTGCATTTCAAATAAATATACCAAGAGAATGAAGAAAATTTGATAATAGAAGTAAATTAGAAAGTTGATTAAAATATCATGCTCTATCTGAATCTTGAAAGAAAACAATTGGGTTCAGTGTCCCTTTAAGAATTAGACAAGTTATCACTAGCTTCAACCTTCTTAGAGCTATCATCGAGAGATTAATGAATCTCTCTCAACTTTGAGAAAACAACCCTTGTCTGAGAAACCAGAGATCTATATAGAAAATAACGAGAGAGAAAGAATCTGAATGGTCACTGACTGAGCATGCATAGTTACAGAGGTCTCAGATGGAACCAAACAAAAGGACCAATCACCTCCATGCATTGAGCCACTGATGGACGAATAGCAGACTGGAGAGAAAGGCATGAAGCAAAAAGTTTGGATTTTCTGACATCCGTCAGGAAAATCTTCATGGACAGGGAATCTATGATGGGTCCCTAAGAAACACACCCTTGTAGCTGGAACAAGGGAACTCTTTTCCAGATTCACTTTCCATGCGTTGGAACGTAGAAAAGACAACAAGATCTCTATATGAGATTTTGCTAGTTGAAAAAAATGACGCCTGAACCAAGAAGTTGTCTAGGTAAGGCACCACTGCAATTCCCTGGGATCTGACCACTGCCAAAAGAGCCCCCAGAACCTTTGTAAATATTCTGGGAGCCGTAGCAAGACCAAACGGAAGTGCAACAAACTGGAAATGCTTGTCCCGAAAGGCAAGCCTTAGAAACTGGTGATGATCCCTCCTTTTTGGGAACCACAAAGAGATTTGAATACAATCCTTGTCCCTGTTCCTCTACAGGAACAATTACTCCCAGGGAGGATAGGTCCTCTATGCAGTTTAAGAAGACCTCCCTTTTTACTTTGTTTGTGGATGGTCTTGACAAGATAAATCTGCCCCTTGGAGGGCAAGACTTGAATCCCATTCTGTAACCCTGGGATACTATGTCCACAGCCCACGAATCTGGGAGGTCACATATCCAAGCTTGCTGAAAAAGAGAAAGCCTGCCCCCAACTTGACCCAAAATTGGATCAGGAACAAACCCTTCATGCGGATTTAGAATCAGTGGAAGGCTTCTGGTTTTGCTTCCCCTTATTCCAAGGCTGACTGGACCTCCAAGAGATCTTGGATTGCTCTGGTTTGGAAGAGAAGGAGGAAAACTTTGGTCCTTTAAAGTTACGAAAGGAGTGAAAATTAGAATTCTGGCGACCCTTAAGTCTATTCTTCTAGTCCTGAGGTAGGAAAGATCCCTTTCCATTCTTAATTTCAGAAATGATTTCCACCAGACCAGGACCAAATAAAGTTTTATCTTTATAAGGTAAAGACAAAAGCTTGGCTTTTTAAGTTACATCAGCCGACCAGGATTTTAACCACAGAGCTCTGCGAGCTAGAACAGTGAAGCTAGACATCTTAGCTCCCAGTCTAATTACCTGCAGGTTAGCATCGCAGATAAAGGTATTGGCCAGTTGAAGATCTTTGATCGTATCTTGGATCTCCTATCGTAGTCTCTTCAGATATCAGGTCAGACAAGGCATCACACCAATAAGATGCTGCTCCCGCAACCGTAGCAATACTTGCCGCAGGTTGCCACTGTAATCCTTGATAAACATACATCTTTCTTAAGTAAGCCTCTAGCTTCTTATCCATGGGATCCTTAGAAGTACCAACTATCCTCTATAGGAATGGTAGTTCTTTTAGCTAGAGTAGAGATAGCTCCTTCTACTTTAGGCACAGTGCGCCATATGAGTCACGAATAATGTCAGCAACAGGAAACATCTTTTTAAAAACAGGGGAAGGGGAAAAAGGAACCTCTGGCTTATCCCATTCCTGAGCTATAATTTCAGACATCTTGTCTGGAACAGGAAAAACATCCACAGATGAGGGAGAATCATAAAATCTATTAAGCTTAGTAGACTTTTAGGGTTGACAGCAACCGAAGGATCAGAGTCGACCAAAGTAGCTAGATCCTCCTTCAGAAGCAACCGGAGATGTTAAAGCTTAAATGGACAGTCAACTTAAAAAAAAAAAAAACTTTTGACGATTCAAATAGGGCATGTAATTTTAAACAACTTTCCAATTTACTTTTATCACCAATTTTACTTTGTTCTCTTGGTATTCTTAGTTGAAAGCTAAACCTAGGAGGTTCATTCTGGTGTTGACTGCCCCTTTAAATCTGAAATTGACTTTCAGAATCTGAAGAATTGTCCCCCATCATGTCAGATTTCACCTTCAGAAGCTACTGAACTATCCTTCTCATCAGATATTTGGGAAAGGCTGACCAGAGCAGATTTAAAGGGGTCGGAAACCTTACTAGTAGAAATAGGTTTAGATTTCCTCTTACGCTTACCCAAAGAAGGTAAAGCAGATAAAGCTGCAGACACCGCAGAAGTTATCTGTGCAGCAAAATCTCCTGGCAAATACACCCCGAGGGGATTGAGAGGAACTGCAGGACACGGCATGTGAAACTACCATCGCCTGGGAAGTCTAAGGAGAAAGCTGAGGCATAACCTGAACAGCATTGTCCTGGGAGACATATGGCTCAGAAGGGAGTAATTTGTCTTTAAATAAATGTTAAGGTCTTAGATAAGCAAGTGGCGCAGAATTGCACAGGGGGTACAACCTGAGCCTCCAGATAAAAGTAAACATTTGTCAAAGGAAATGGATGTATTTTGAGTCCATAACAACAGAGCGGATTCCCAAATTAATAAATATATAAAAATATTTAATATTTCCAGTACAGTTAAAGAGCCAATACCTTGTGCAGCAAAAAACGAAAAAAAATATTTTAACAGTTTTCATCACACCTCTATACCTCAGCTAAGCTGAGGAGTCTTACCGCACCAGGACCAGAGCTCACTAGAAAACTGAAAAGCAGACTCTAGATGCAGTTCCGCTGTCAGAGATACTGTCGTTCCGACTAGAAGCCGACACGGATGAAAACAAACTGATTGCCACGCTACCTAACTCACTCCACTTTACATTGACTAAAACGGAAGAATGACGTGATTGGAGAAGAAAAGTAAACTGTGCCGCAGTAAAAAGGCACATTTTTAACCGATCTTAGAGAAAAAAAAAGTTTAAGTACACCGCATCTCACTGATAAACGTGATCGCTATATTGCCTAACTCTGCAGAATAAATATTATAAATAATGCATATCTACTCAACCTATTAACCCTTCAGCCAGCCTCTCATGAATGTTAAGGTTAATGTTTTAACCCCTTAACGTTTCACATTCCAGTACCTGCCTTTAAAAAACTGCCCCAAAAGTTAACCCATCTATAAAGGTTAAGACTTGTCCAATATGTTGATCCACAAGAGGAATTAACCTCCCAAGTGCTGTCCATCAATACCTTGAAGGCTAAAGGCACTTACCTGTGGATCCACCCCCAATCCTTGCTTGCAGTGAAAAGTAACCATAAAAGGATTAAATATCTTCAGACACCATCTTCACACATCCTCTATTGACAGAAGAAAAGAGAATGGCTGGGGATTATGGGTAAGGTAAGTTACACTTAACAGCTCTGCCGGGGTGCTCTTTGACTCTTCCTGCTGGCCAAGAGTTGAACACCCCACTAGTAATTGGAATGAAGTCATGGACTCTCCATGCCATAGGAAAGAAAGTACTTTTTTGCAGCTTTTGTTTACAATTTTGTGTTTTATACTGAATACAAAATAAAAAAGCAAGCTTTTTCAAGTTTGTGTGCGTTTGCAAAATGTAAAATTATTTCCGATTAAAATACTTGTGGCCTTACTAGAAAAAAAAAAAAAAAAAAGCTGCAAAATGTACTTTTATAGATAGATATTTATACCACATATTTACTTGCTTATTCAAAAAAATGCAAAAAAAATTATGTGGCACAATTCAGATGAAATTCTGTTTGCAAGAAATATTTGTGGCCTTACTTGGAAAACAGTTACAGCAAAGTTGTTTTCAGCGTTGCACAAATTTAAATTAATACTGCAAAAGCAATTTGCTTTAACCGTAAAGTAAGGCTACAATATTTTAAGCAATCGTAAATGCCCAAACTTGAAAAAAACTGCCAATTTAATTTTGTTTTCTTCATAAAGTACAAAATTGTAAAAAGAAAAAGCTGCAAAAAAAAAACTTTTTTTTAATTCTATTTACAATTTTGCCTGTGTCCTTCATTCAAAAAGCCTTGTTGCGGTTTGTGTACAAATACCCATCTATATGACCAAAGCTTCCACTGCCGTTTGCAAAAAATATTTCTGGCCTTACTTGGACACATTTTTTGCAGTTTTTTTTATTTTTACAATTTTGCAACGGACGCTGAAAACAAAATTGGTACTGCAAAAGCAATTTGCTTTAACCGTTTTCAAAGTAAGGCTACAATATTTCAAGCAACCTCAATTTCCCGTTTTGCAAAAAGAACCTATTTTTTTTCTTTTCTTAAAGCTTTCTTCCGAGTAAGGCGAAAAATTTATTTATCTGATCACAACTTTTTTTTTTTTTATATTTTAAGTTTGTGTCTGCGCTTAAAATTACTTCTAATTCTCTGTATTCATGATTTTCTCTTTAAGTCCACTAAGGTGGTATGCACGGTGTTCATGTAAGCATCAGGAAGAGGTCCCAGGAGTAAATGATAGAGCAGATGGAGAGGGTTTCTGGGGTCCGAAGAACAAGAAGTCAATGCTTGCAAAGGTTTCCAGAGCTCAGAAGGTAGCATTCTCCTCTGCGAGATCCGTGGTGTCATTCGAAATGGTAAGTATTAACAGCTACATGTTTAATTGTTGTTGTCCATGAGATTGTGTTCTTAATGCTGAGGTATTTTTTCTTTTTATAAAAAGGGATTTTCGCAAGGTGAAGGCACCAGAGATCTGCTCCCAGACCCGCCTCCTGCTTCAGCTGCAGGGCCTGTAAGACCAGTTATATTTGTTTCCCTTTTCACTATGCACCCCATCATTATCTATTTGTAGAGTGCCAACATATTCCGTAGCGCTATAAACATAGGCATGATATGGGAGGTAACATTTATAGGGAGCTGGATCCAGGGGTTCATCTAATATTTCAAGTCTCCTTCTGGTACTATCCATTCCCACCTCTAGGAATATATGTCACAATGGCACTAGAGTAAAATCCACAAAAGTGTAGTATGCCAATATACTGATAGCCCAAAAAATAAGGTACACACAAGATGTGTAGATAATATGCAGCCAGTTTATTGAAGGTCAAATAAACAGCTCCATGTAGAAATATTCGTTTTTATTAGCGTGTGCTTAAAAACATGCAGGTAGGCGTTAAAAAATATACTCGGCTGAAAACAAAGCATAATAAATGTTCACATAAAAAGTTGTTAATGTATTAAATTACCTAAAAAAAAACCCATAATTTATGTAAGAACTTGCCTGATAAATTAATCTTTCATATTGGCAAGAGTCCATGAGCTAGTGACATATGGGATATACAATCCTACCAGGAGGGGCAAAGTTTCCCAAACCTCAAAATGCCTATAAATACACCCCTCGCCACACCCACAATGCAGTTTAACGAATAGCCAAGTAGTGGGGTGACAGAAAAAGGAGTAAAAAACATCAAAAAGGAACTGGAAATATAATTGTGCTTTATACAAGAAAACATAAGCACCATAAAAAGGGTGGGTCTCATGGACTTTTGCCAATATGAAAGAAATGAATTTATCAGGCAAGTTCTTACATAAATTAGGTTTTATTTCATGTTATTGGCAAGAGTCCATGAGCTAGTGACATATGGGATATCAATACCCAAGATGTGGTACTCCACAGAAGAGTCACTAGAAAAAGAGGGATAAAAATAAAACCGCCATTTTCCACTGAAAAAATAAATTCACATCCTAAAAAATAAGTCTCTCATAATTGAAAAAAAAAAAACAAAAAAAAAAAAACTTAAAATATAAGCAGAGGAATCAAACAAACAGCTGCCAGAAGAACTTTTCTACCAAAAACTGCTTCCAAAGAGGCAAATACATCAAAACGGTAGAATTTAGTAAAATGTATACAAAGAAGACTAAGTTGTTGCTTTCCAAATCTGATCAACTGAAGCTTCATTCTTAAAAGCCCACAAAGTGGAAACAGATCTAGTAGAATGAGCTGTGATTCTTTGAGGCGGGGCCTGACCCGACTCCAAATAAGCCTGATGAATCAAAAGCTTTAACCAAGATGCCAAGGAAATGGCAGAAGCTTTCTGACCTTTCCTAGAACCAGAAAAAAACACAAATAGACTAAAAGTCTTCCTGAAATCTTTAGTAGCTTCAACATAATATTTCAAAGTTCTAACAACATCCAGAGAATGTAAGGATCTCTCCAAAGAATTCTTAGGATTAGGACACAAAGAGGGAACAACTATTTCCCTATTAATGTTGTTAGAATTCACAACTTTAGGTAAACATTTAAATGAAGTCTGCAAAACTGCCTTATCCTGAGGGAAAATCAGAAAAGGAGACTCCCAAGAAAGAGCAGATAATTCAGAAACTCTTCTAGCTGAAGAGATAGCCAAAAGGAACAACACTTTCCAAGAAAGTAGTTTAATATCCAAAGAAGGCATAGGCTCAAACGGAGGAGCATGTAAAGCCTTCAAAACCAAATTAAGACTCCAAGGAGGAGAATTTGATTTGACGGGCTTGATACCGACCAAAGCCTGAACAAACCAGTGAATATCAGGAAGCTTAGCAATCTTTCTGTGAAATAAAACAGAAAGAACAGAGATTTGTCCCTTCAAACCATCCTGAAGAAACTGTAAAATTCTAAAAGAATGCCAGGAGAATTTATGATTACACCATGAAATATAAGTCTTCCAAACTCGATAATAAATCTTCCTAGAAACAGATTTACGAGCCTGTAACATAGTATCAATCACTGATTCAGAGAAACCTCTATGACTAAGCATTCGATTTCCATACCTTCAAATTTAACGATTTGAGATCCTGATGGAAAAATGGTCCTTGAGACAGAAGGTCTGGTGTTAAAGGAAGTTGCCAAGGTTGGAAACTGGACATCCGAACAAGATTCACATACCAAAACCTGTGAGACCATGCTGGTGCTACCAGAAACACAATCAATTGTTCCATGATGATCTTGGAGATCACTCTTGGAAGAGGAACTAGAGGTGGGAAGATATATAAGCAGGTTGGTAAAACTCTGAAAAACACATCTGGATGGAGAGACCACTCCCCCGGATGTAAAGTCTGACGGCTGAGATAATCTGCTTCCCAAATGTCTACACCTGGGATATGTACCGCAGAAATTAGACAAGAGCTGGATTCCGCCCAGGAAAGTATCCGAGATACTTCTTTCATAGTTAGGGGACTGTGAGTCCCACCCTGATGATGGACATATTGTCAGGGTGCCAGGAATCAGACTGAGACGAGAAGTGCAAAAATAATCACACCTTTATTAATAGCAAAAAATAATAAAAAAGTACAAAAGTCAAACAACAAGCGAGGAATCAAAACCAGAGCTGGTAGTCAGACAAGCCGAGTCAGGAGCCAAAGTGAGTAGTCAGACGAGCCGGAATCAGGAACAAGGAGAACAGCAGAGTAAGGAACAAGCCAGGGATCAGGAAGGACCTCAGACAGCCAGGTAATACACAGGAGCTCTCACAAACAGGTCTGAGACAACGCAAGGACAAAGCATACTGAACAGAGGCCCTTTAAATAATAAGTGATGACATCACAATTCTGAGACTGCATCCTGTCTCACATGGATGATGTAAACCAGTCTGGCCATAAAAGGAAGAGCAGGAAGTGAGCAGCATCCCCAACAATGCACCAAGTCAGGAAGAGAGGTGAGTAAAATGGCTGCCAGCAGCACATGGCAAACAAGTCAGGAAAAAACCCTGACACATATGCCACAGTTGTGATATTGTCTGTCTGAAAATAAATGAATGGTTCTCTCTTCAACAGAGGCCAAACCTGAAGAGCCCTGAAAATAGCACGGAGTTCTAAAATATTGATTGGAAACCTCGCCTCTTGAGATTTCCAAACCCCTTGTGTTGTCAGAGATCCCCAGACAGCTCCCCAACCTGAAAGACTTGCATCTGTTGTAATCACAGTCCAGGTTGGACGAACAAAATAGGCCCTTTGAACTATAAGATGGTGATCTAACCACCAAGTCAGAGAGAGTCGAACATTGGGATTTAAAGATATTAATTGTGATATCCTTGTATAATCCCTGCACCATTGATTCATCATACAAAGCTGAAGTGGTCTCATATGAAAACGAGCAAAGGGGATTGCGTCCAATGCTGCAGTCATGAGACCTAGAACTTCCATGCACATAGCAACTGAAGGGAATGATTGAGACTGAAGGTTTTGACAAGCTGAAACCAATGTTGTCTCTTGTCTGTTAGAGACAAAGTCATGGACACTGAATCTATCTGGAAACCTAAAAAAAGGCGACCCTTGTCTGTGGAATTAAAGGAACTTTTTGGTAAATTGATCCTCCAACCATGTCTTTGAAGAAACAAAACTAGTTGATTTGTGTGAGATTCGGCAGAACGTAAAGACGGAGCTAGTATCAAGATAGCATCCAAATAAGGCAATACCCTGTTCTCTGATTACAGAAAGTAGGGCACCAAAAACTTTCGAAAAAATTCTTGGAGCTGTCGCTAGGCCAAATGGAAGAGCGACAAATTGGTAATGCTTGTCTAGAAAAGAGAATCTCAGAAACCGATATGGTCTGGATGAATCTGAATATGAAGATATGCATCCTGTAAGTATATCGTGGACATATAATGACCTTGCTGAACAAAAGGCAGAATAGTCCTTATAGTCACCATTTTGAAAGTTGACACTCATACAAAACGATTCAAAATTTTCAGATCCAGAACTGGCCTGAATTAATTTTCTTTCTTTGAGACAATGAATAGATTTGAATAAAAACCCAGACCCTGTTCCTGAAACGGAACTGGTAAGATTACCCCTGAAAGCTCTAGATCTGTAACACACTTCAGAAAAGCCTGAGCCTTCACTGGATTTGCTGGGACGCATGAGAGAAAAAAAAAAATTCTTCTCACAGGAGTTCTTACTCTGAATCCTATTCGATACCCTTGAGAGACAATACTCTGAATCCAATGATTTTGGCCAAAATCTGCCCAAATATTCTGGAAAAATTTTAATCTGCCACTTTAACTGCCCAGTACTTCAGGGGTTTGTCTGAACGAGGTACAGCGATCTCTCCTACAATAAATACAAATAACAGCAATTTGTATTGGCAAAACAGAAGTGAACACATTTTAGTTAAGTCTCCACTACAGCTTAAAATTAAATGGGAACATGCAGTTTGAAAAAACCCCACAAGATGGCGAATGGGTAGGAAGTGGAGGTATCGGTTTAAGGGCTAGATTTATCAACGCTGAGGCGTACAGGGGCGCGTATACTCAGCTCGCCTATGGCAGGGCGAAATTACCCGCAGGTAACCAACATTGCACACGAGCGCAATTTTGCGCTCGCGCGCAATCCCGCCCCCTGCCCGCGCACAGCCAATCACCCGAGGGCAGGAGCTGTCAATCTCCTCGGTCGGACTCGACCAAGGAGATTGAATTTCGCCACAATAGTTTCTGGTGACCGCTGCTTGATAAATCCCGGCGAGCAAGTTCTTGAGAGAACTTGCTGCCGTAGTGGCTTAATAAATCTAGCCCTAAGTATTGGTTCATTTGCATGAGTACAAGAACTCCTACAAATACTTGGTATCTGCACCGATACTAGTATCGGTGCAACCCTAACGAAAACGATTAGAAGCTTTAGATTTACCCTTAGATCTTTTATCCTGGAGGAAAAAAAAAAAAAAACTCCCTTCCCCCCAGTGACTGAGAACCAAATAAATTGTTATCTTGGATAGAAAGAGATAGTAATCTAGACTTAGATACCGTGTCAGAATTCCAATATTTGAGCCACAAAGCTCTTCTAGCTAAAATAGCTAAAGACAAAGATATAACATCAATTTTGATGATATCAAAAATAGCATCACAGATAAAAAGATTAGCATGTTGAAGCAAGCGAACAATGCTAGACAAATCAGGATCTGTTTCCTGTTGTGCTAAGCTTTCCAACCAAAAAGTTGATGCAGCTGCAACATCAGCCATGGATATAGCAGGCCTAAGAAAGTAGCCAGAAAATAAATAAGCATTCCTTAGATAAGATTCAAGTTTCCTATCTAAAGGGTCCTTAAAAGAAGTACTATCTTCGACAGGAATAGTAGCACGTTTGGCAAGAGTAGAAATAGCCCCATCAACTTTTGGGATTTTTCCCAAAACTCCAATCTAACTGCTGTCAAAGGATACAACTTTTTAAACCTAGAAGAAGGAATAAAAGTAGTACCAGGCCATTCCAATCTTTAGAAATCATATCAGAAATAGCATCAGGAACTGGAAAAACCTCTGGAGTAACCACAGGAGGTTTATAAAACAGAATTTAACCGTTTACTAGTTTTAGTATCAAGAGGACTTGTTTCCTAAATATTCAAAGTAATCAACAACTCATTTAACAAGGAACGAATATACTCCATCTTAAAGAGATAAGTAGATTTGTCAGTGTCAATATCTGAGGTAGGATCTTCTGAATCAGATAGATCCTCATCAGGAGGAGGATAATTCAGTATGTTGTCGGTCATTTGAAATTTCATCAACTTTGAGAAGTTTTAAAAAACCTTTTACGTTTATAAGAAGGTGGAATAGCAGACAAAGCCTGAATTGCATCAGCAATAAAACATTTTATATTCACAGGGATATCGTGTACATTAAGATGTTGAAGGCACAACAGGCATTGTACTAGTACTGATGGATACATTCTCTGCATGTAAAAGCTTATCATGACAACTGTTACATACTACAGCTGGAGATATAATCTCTGCTAATTTACAACAGATACACTTAGCTTTGGTAGAACTGTTATCAGGCAGCAGGGTTCCAAACAGTGGTTTCTGAGATAGGATCAGATTGAGACATCTTGCAAATGTAAGAGAAAAAGACAACATATAAAGCAAAATTATCAATTACCTTATATGGCAGTTTCAGGAATGGGAAAAAAAAATGCAAACAGCATAGTCCCAAGGCAGAACATGCAGTGAACTGAGATGTCATTGCAGAAAATGCATCATATCTGCAGAAAAAACAGGACACACGCAGGAACTGTTAGAGATTTAACTTTGCAGCACTGTTCCACATCAGGCTGTTCTCTTCAAACAGCGCTGTGCTCTGGCTGCACAGTGTGTTTTCCTTATCACAGTGCATCCAGAGCAAAGTGTTTGAATATGCAGTAGATTTCTATATTATACCAAGAGAATAGGAAAACATTTTATTCAAGAGACAATTTATTTTTTTTGGCTGCATCTAATTTGCAGTCCAATTTTCAACTACAGCACTATATAATAAAACTTTTAAAATTGCTTTATTCTCCAGTTAATCAACAAATTGCAATTAAACGTGTGCTTAAGTGTAACTGCCTAATTTTAAATTTTATTTAGAAATGAGCTGCAGAAAATTTTCACAAAAAAAAAAAAAATCTCATTGCAGAAAGTGAAAAAAAGTTCTGCCTCTGGATAGCCCTCTGCGCATAAAAAAAAGGTAAGCGGTAAATAAGAAGTGGGGTTTAAATAATAAAATTATTTGGCGCAAAAGTATGATGCACAACGCAAAATGAAATTTTTTGGCGCCAACAACATCCGGAAATGACGCAACTCGCGTCATGGCAGATGCAACCTTGTGCAAGGAAACCTGGCGTCAACTAAGAAACCGGAAATGACAAATTTGCGTCACCGAACGTACCTTCGAAACAAAAAATTCTCGCGCCAAGAATGACGCAATAAATATCAGCATTTTGCAACCTCGTAAGCCTAATTTTGCCCACGAAAATTAATGAAAAAGCAGTCAATTTTGAAGAAAAGACTATACCCCAAGTAATAAAAAAATAACTTCCTAAATAGCTTTCCCAATTTTGAAACTGATAGTCTGCAAAAGGAAATATACATAAACCTGACTCATGGCAAATGTAAGTAAGTACAATACATATATTTAAAACTTTATATTAATACATAAAGTGCCAAACCATAGCTAAGAGTGTCTTAAGTAATGAAAACATACTTACCGAAAGACACCCATCCACATATAGCAGATAACCGTTTCAGTACTGGTTTGGCTATCAGTAGAGGTAATGGAATAGGAGAGTATATCGTCGATCTGAAAAGGGAGGTAAATGAATCTCTATGACCGAAAACAGAGAAACATTGAAAAGATTTCCTGTGAGGAAAACCATAGAATCAATAGGCGATACTCCCTTCACATCCCTCTGACAAACACTGTACTCTGAGAGGAATCGGGCTTCAAAATGCTGAGAAGCGCATATCATAGAAGAAAATCAAGCACAAACTTACTTCACCACCTCCATAGGAGGAAAAGTTTGTGAAACTGAATTGTGGGTGTGGTGAGGGGTGTATTTATAGTCATTTTGAGGTTTAGGAAACTTTGCCCCTCCTGGTGTGATTGTATATCCCATACGTCACTAGCTCATGGACTCTTGCCAATTACATGAAAGAAATATATACATATATCAAAATATTTACAACAACAACATAAAAGGCTTATAGAGTGCCAACTAATACATTTATAGTAATTACCATTACCCTACTACTAGAGAAAAACCAGTAGGAAGCGAAAACCAGTGCTGAAAAAGAACAGCAAAAGGACAAGGCCATGTGATATCTGTGGAAAGGCTTGTGAATAAATCCTAAAATAGGTGAAAAATATGCCGCCACCTATACTCAAAATACATCCCTTCTCCAAAAACTGTACTCTGAGGAGAAATGGGCCTCATCTCAGAGAACCCCTCTCTTTAAAGAATCAAACTGCACATCTTCGTTTTTCACCTCCTCCAGAGGAGGCAAAGACAAGAATAAGTTGTCAGTGAGGTTGGAGTGGTTTTATAGAGCTCTTGGATTTGGGAATCAGCCTCCTCCTAGTGGCAAGGAAGAGTAATTCCCAGGAGTAATGGGTCATGGACTCTCGCCACCTGTATGAAAGAAATGCATATACGTATTTTCTATGACTCTTGCACATGTTCAGTAGGTGCTGGTGCCCCAGAAAGTGTACATATAAAAAGATTGTGCACATTGAGATAAGTTAAAATTTAAACTTTCATGGGTCACTATTTTGAACTTGACTGTCTCTTTAAAGCAAAATAAATGGTCAATACTGAGCAAACATATCAAAATTATATACTGATATATTAACTCTGTTGTATGGATAAGAGGTATGTTACATTTAGAGATAAATACATGTAGGCATGAACTATCACAATGTAGCATTAAATAATACACATTATCAGTTATTTGTAGAGCACAAAGATTCCACAGCACTATACACATGTACTAAACGGTCTGTCTGTAATAATTATAATTTTCTTGTTTTAGGGAGGATAGAGAGATTATATAGCATTATCTAATTTATAGCTTATTGGAATATAGAATTCAGCTTTTGCACAGCACCATCTAATGGATGAAATTGAGATGACACTATACCATCTATTGGACATCAGCAGTGAATTAATATTTAAACTAAGTTGTGTGTATATATATATATATATATATATATATATATATATATATATATATATATATATATATATACACACACATATATATATACATATATATATACACACATATATATATATATATATACACACATATATATATATATATATACACACACATATATATATATATATATATATACACACATACATACATACATACACACATACATACATACATACACACATACATACATACATACACATACACATAGTACTCAACTTAGTTGAGTTACTATGAGTGGCCACAGATCTGCACCATTTAAAAATAATTTGTTGAATAACAGGGTTATCAATGATTAGATCAGCAAATCAATCTATATGCCTCTCTCTCAATCCGCTGGTGGTATTCAGCATTGCACGCAAGCGCTATTTTGCCAATCACGTGCAGGCAGGAGCTGTCAATCAATTGAAATTCTCCACCTCAGAGGTGGAGAAAAGCTAGGAAGCAGCAGTCTAATGACCACTGCTTGATAAATATTGACTGCAGGTTCTCTTGTGAGAACCTGCAGACATAGTGAGGCAAGGGGCTTGATATTCACACATATCATTTGCATATACATTACCAAGTCTGTTTTAACACTAAATAGTTTAAACACAAATGCAACTTGTGTGCAAGGATTTTACAGTTGAATGAAAATATAAACACCCAATATTAGCTCTATTAGTATGGTCCTGCTAGTGCTTCTAATAGTGTTCCTGTTAGGGTCATTAAAGGACATTTTGTAATATGCCAAAGGTGCTTAGTAAAGCAATTCAAGAAAAAGCTGTTCTCCTGAGTGTGGAAAAAACCTCCCAGTGCCAAACTGCAGCTAAGTTGAATAATTCTAAACCTGCATATAATGCACACTAGAGAGGTTTTTTTGAAAAAAAAAAAAAAATTAATAATAATTCCTCCACAGCATGACCAGGCAGACCTAAATTGCCCATACAATCAGAAGCGATCATCATTGCAGAATGAACCAGTAACGTCCTACTAAAGTAAGTAGAATATTAGTCAAAAGACAACTGGCAGGGTTTGGAAGACTAGTGGTAAAATCACTTCCCAAGTCTAGATGACTAGTATAGGCCAAACAAACAATACACAAGTTTCACAGTGTCCTGTTTATCAAGGAGTTTAAATCTGTGAACTGTACTTAAAAGGAACATAAAAAAAAAAAAAAAAAAAAAAAAAAAAACACAATTCAGACAGAGCACACCACTTTAAACAACTTTCCAGTTTACTTCTGTGATCAAATTGGTTTCATTCTCTCAGTATCCATTTTTAAAAAGGAACAGCATTGTACTACTGGGAGCTAGCTGAACACATTGAGAGAATGATAGGCATACAAGTGTAGCCACCAATCATCAGCTAGTTCCCAATAGTGAATTGCTTCATCTGAGCCTACCTATGTATGCTTTTCAACAAAGGATACCCAAAAAAACAAAAAAAACAATTAGATAATAGAAGCAAATTAAAAATGTATTTAAAATAACATGCACTCAATGAAAGAAAAATGTGGGGTGTCATGTCCCTTTAACTATTAAGACTAAGGATGATAAATGATGATTCACTCTCAGTAAATTAGAACTTTACAGGATACTTCACAAGAGCAAATGTTTTTAGGGTAAGCAAGTCTTCAATGAAAGAATTTTTTAAAAGTAACTTCAATCTTATTTTCAGACATACATCCTTAAAGGGGCATTAAAGGGACATTCTAGGCCAAAATAAACTTTCATGATTCCGATAAAACAATTTTCCAATTTACTTTTATCACCAATTTTGCTTTGTTCTTTTGGTATTCTTAGTTGAAAGCTTAACCTAGGAGGTTCATATGCTAATTTCTTAGACCTTGAAGCCCACCTCTTTCAGATTGCATTTTAACAGTTTTTCACCCTTAGAGGGTGTTAGTTCACGTATTTCATATAGATAACACTGTGCTCGTGCACGAGAAGTTATCTGGGAGCAGGCACTGATTGGCTAAACTGCAAGTCTGTCAAAAGAACTGAAAAAAGGGGCAGTTTGCAGAGGCTTAGATACAAGATAATCACAGAGGTTAAAAGTATATTATTATAAATGTGTTGGTTATGCAAAACTGGGGAATGGGTAATAAAGGGATTATCTATCTTTTAAAACAATAAAAATTCTGGTGTAGACTGTCCCTTTAAAGGGACATTATACACTCATTTTTTCTTTGTATAAATGTTTTGTACATGATCCATTTAAAAAAAAAAAAAAAAAAAACTTGATGGGCTATATAAAGTATAGTTTTGCTTATTTTTAAATAACATTGCACTGATTTTCAGACTCCTGACCAAGCCCCAAGGTTTTAGGAGAATATCGTCGGATACCTACTACAGCTTGCTCCTGTTTGTGTAAAGGGTATTTTCATATGCAAAAGAAGAGGGAGGGGGGAGTGCCTTATTTCCCACTTGCAGTGGGCTTTCCAGATACCTTTTCAACAGAGCTTCTAAGTAAGTTTTTAAACAGTTTTATACTGGATTTTTATATCAGTATCTGTGCATTGTATTCTTTATAGTAGTGTCTATTACATGCAGTTATATGAAAATTGGTGTATACTGTCCCTTTGACACTAAATAAATGCTAGATAGAATGATGCATTCAAAGAAAAGATTAGTCTGAGAATAACATGTAGATGTAGTTTTAAAATTTAAATAGCTATTTAAATATTGACAAAATAAGTGTAAAGTTTTAGTGTCTATAAAACAATGGGAGCTGCCATGTTGTAACTTAGGTTACCTTCTCTGCTGTGAACCAATTAGGGACAGTTATAAATAGGTCACTAGAGTGTGCAGCCAATGGCTGTGTGAAATAGAACAGTGTTCTGCACTACCATTTCTAGCAGGAATTGAAAAGCTCACAATTTCAGAATGGAATTACAGGATAAGGGGGCAAAATAAATAATGAAAGTATATCGCAGAGGTTTTTTTATATAGAAGATTCATCATTTTATATTACCGTGTCAAAGTGTTTAATATCCCTTTAATGGTGCATGCCACCAACTGCGGTCATGTGGACTGATTAACAATGATAATGTTATAGAAGATGTATAATATCCCACATTGGAATGCGGGGGGAGGGCAAGACTGGGGAAAGGCTGTCCCATCACTTGAGCATCAATCTTAAAGTCTGCTTTTAGAAATAGACAGTATACAAACTAAACATAGTCCTTGTACAATTTAGAGGAGTATATAGACTTTCGTTGGAAAGAAGGTACTCTCCGCTTTCAACTAAGTTGATTAAATGCTCTGGTTCTGTTGTGGTCAGTGTAAAAACATAAGGTTTAGTTTAATACAAATGGGAGGGTATTTGTTCCTCTAAACCCCAAAAAAACAAACATGAAAACCTCTTTAACTGGATATGTCAAAATTAAGCTTTCATGATAAAGTTAGAGCATTCAATTATATTCAAGTTTACATCACTTCAATTATCAGGTTATTTTCTTCTCTTGGTATCCTTTGTTGAAAAGTATATCTAGATAGGTTCATGAGAAGCACTGCAGTACTAAAAGCTAATTGGTGGCTATACATATATGAGTCTTGTCACTGGCTCACTATGTTCAGCTAGGTCCCAGTAAAGCATTGTTGATCTGGAGTTCACTTTTATTATGTGTTTAACCATTTTGTAGGGGTTACACCCAGAGCATTTTATCACACTATTGCTTGCACATAGCATTTTATTTTTGCACTTTTATGTTCCTTTAAAAAAAAGGAGATCCCATTCTAAAGGAGCCAACATGTTTTGGGCATTTACTACAAATATTGGACCCCCTAACAAGTCTTGCTCTGGACTTACTTCAGCCTCAGATGTTTAAACCCATTTAATGCGGTGAGACATCTGACCTTTCTACAGTTCTATTGTTTGACAAGAGCGTTTATCTCTGTGGCTATGATTAGAAGCTTGTTTTTTTTATATTTATTGTGGCTCTCAGGCTTTTCTACACCTTTACTGAACCTATTCTATAATAAGTGCTAGATGTGTGAGAGTTGTAGCGTGTTAAGTGAAACCCTGTTTGTTTCTAATCTGCGACAATGCAATGATTTCATAAGATTTCCATATTTAACTTTGAATGCATACTGTGTTATTTCCCTGAGGACAGCTTAGCATACTATGCACCTTGCTAACATATTGAGAGAGATAGATAGATATATATATTTATATATATAGAAAAAATAACTCATTGTGTAGTTCATTAACAAATCTAGACAGGCCCAGAGGCTTGTTTCCCCACAGAAAACCTCTGAATTACATTGTTTCCAATGCAGCAAAGGATTCTGGGTAAGTTGTGCAAATTAAGTACACAATGACACCTTTTTACTTCAGTCTGCTTTTCAGCAGGTTCCCTTTACGCCAAAGTATCGCTGTTCACACAGCTTATAAACTTAGCTAGGGTTAGTGCAGTGATTCATAACCATCCCAGGACAGACTGTTTCGTGGTTTTCGCCACTCATCAGCTGGGAGAAGGTTAGGTTAGAATCACTGCTGGGTGAAGTTGATTCCAGGCAGAATACAACAACATTTTAAATTAGGGGGAGATAAAAGGCGAGTTTAAAATCCTCCACTACGCACAAAATATAGAAAAAATAACTCATTGTGTAGTTCATTAACAAAACTACAATGAGTTATTTTTTCTATATTTTGTGCGTAGTGGAGGATTTTAAACTCGCCTTTTATCTCCCCCTAATTTAAAATGTTGTTGTATTCTGCCTGGAATCAACTTCACCCAGCAGTGATTCTAACCTTCTCCCAGCTGATGAGTGGCAAAAACCACGAAACAGTCTGTCCTGGGATGGTTATGAATCACTGCACTAACCCTAGCTAAGTTTATAAGCTGTGTGAACAGCGATACTTTGGCGTAAAGGGAACCTGCTGAAAAGCAGACTGAAGTAAAAAGGTGTGTCATTGTGTACTTAATTTGCATATCTTACCCAGAATCCTTTGCTGCATTGGAAATAATGTAATTCAGAGGTTTTCTGTGGGAAAACAAGCCTCTGGGCCTGTCTAGATTTGTTAATGAACTACACAATGAGTTATTTTTTCTATATTTTGTGCGTAGTGGAGGATTTTAAAATCGCCTTTTATCTCCCCCTAATTTTTTTTATATATATATATATATATATATATATATATATATATATATATATATATATATATATATATATATATATATATATATATATATATATATATATATATATATATATATATATATATATATAAATTAGAGTCAATGAGAAAGGCACTCCATATACAGGTATAGCAACTTCCAGGGTGCACTTCAAAAGAATCATCAAATATATGCGTAGAAAAAAAGGCACTCACTGGTTCAGAATAAAACTTAACATTTAATACATTAAGTTAAAAATGCATGACGTTTCGGAGGCATTCCACCCCCTTTTTCAAATGCATGATACAGTACAAAAAGCTTTATTCTGAACCAGTGAATGCCTTTTTTTCATATATATATATATATATATATATATATATATATATATATATATATATATATATATATATATATATATATATATATATATATATATACATACATACATATACATACACACACACACACACACAATACACACATGCATATACATACACACACACACACTTAGCTAAATCTATTGATTAGAAGATGTGTCACCATGTCATTGAATAACGGGGTTGGCCTGATTAGATGCAACTTATGCTGTTTGGGATCAAGGGTTTTTTGGTGTCTCCACCTATATGTTAGGTCTTTTTAGTGTGGCATATAGGCCTGTCAAGATACTGCGTAATGCTTCCGGTACCCTTAGTTTTTTTTTTTTATTAAAATCAGATTTATTTTTTTATTTAAATAGGAATATTTAATTTTTAATAAAATGCTGTTTATATATAAACTATCTTTAGATACAGTTTTCTTCAAAGGGACACTGAACCCAATTTTTTTCTCTTTCGCGATTCAGATAGAGCATGCAACTTTCTAATTTACTCCTATTATCAAATGTTCTTCATTCTCTTGGTATCTATATTTGAAAAGCAAGAATGTAAGTTTAGATGCCGGCCCATTTTTGGTGAACAACCTAGGTTGTTCTTGCTGATTGGTGGATAAATTCACCCATCAATAAACAAGTGCTAACCAGAGTCCTGAACTAAAAATTGTCTGGCTCCTTAGCTTAGATGCCTTCTTTTTCAAAATAAAGATAGCAAGAGAACGAAGAAAAATTAATAGAAGTAAATTAGAAAAGCTGCTTAAAATTGCATGCTCTATCTAAATCATGAAAGAAAAAAATTGGGTTCAGTGTCCCTTTAGGATACAAATGCATACAGAAAGAGAAGCGCTCTACCAGAAATCAATAGCTCAGTAGCTTGTTCTATGGCGAGTTACCACCTAGGAGCAGCCTCTTTTAGCCCAACTGTGCTTTTCACACAGAAAAACTTTCCTGAAGTATATTAGTCTAATCCCACTGAGTAAGGACAACAGAGCCCTGAAATACCAGGCAATCCTCCTCTGAACAAGAAGCATGGCAACCCCTGACTACTGTTTCAGCCTTCTGTGGGCCTCCTCAGTGAGATACAGCAATATTCCCCTATGTACAGGAGTCCACATCTGGTTTCCTCCAACACCCTTAGAGAGACTTCCCCAGGGTATTAATTTAAATGCATACAAAAAAAAAAAAGCTCTCTACCAGGAACAATAGCGCAGTAGCTTGTTCTATAGTGAATTACCACCTACAAGCTGCCTCTTAGTCCAATTCTGCTTTTCAAAGAGGAGAACTTCCCTGAAGTATATCAGTCTGTTCCTGCCTAGTAAGGTCAGTCCAGCCCCAAAATACCACGGAATTCTCCTCAAAATATATTATAAACCAAAGATTATTCATTCCAAAATAAGTAATTCTACTATTCCATTAAAGGGACAATCAAATCAAAGTAAACTTTTATGATTTAGAAAGAGCATGCAGTTTTAAGACTTTCCAATTTATTTCCATTATCAAATTTTGCAGTCTTTTTATATGCACACTTTCTGAGGAACAAGATCCTACTAAGCATGTGCACAAGTACACATGGTATATGTATACTAGTTTGTAATTGGCTTATGTCTGTCACATGATACAGGGGGGGCAGAAAATGGGAGAGAAAAAAATTAATGTGTCGGAAAAAACAAAACAAAAACTTCTGCTTATCTGAAATTCAGATTAGGTGTTAAATCATTGTCTTTATTATGAACTTGTTAATTATGCAATTCTACTGCATTGAGTAGTCCTTTAGCAATTTCATGTTCCAGAGGTTTCGTTAAAAAGGGACATAAAACAAGTTGGGATAGAGACAATATAATATGTACTTTAACTGCAAATTTATACTGCAGTGCCTCACCATAAACCCCTTCTTTTAAGTTTCCGAATTGCACAGTTCTAACGCCCCAAACACATTTCCTTCTATGGCTGTATCTATATCTACCTTTGCTTTGGTAGAATGCAGACCTGCACAGTCACTATCTGCTGGAGCATGCCTAGAAGCAAATAAGCAGCTGTGAAATACAATGCCTGTGTTTCTGAAGCTAAACACTAATGGGGGAGGGGGGGGCAGACTGCTTCAAACAGCATGGCTAAGTAAGTAATTTTGCATATTTTTGAAAATTATTTTCACTTTTAACTTAATTAGCCCTTTTAGGATAAGCAGATCGCAACATGTTTTATAGCACTTTAAGATTATATTTAGTTATTCTTTCTATCTAGAAGATATCACATATTCTTGGTTTTGTAGTTCTCAAAACTGTAAATGTGTGTCTGTAGAAATAACATGCCTCTTCTCCACAGACAAAAATAGTTATAAAATAAGCTTACAGAGTTGAATAATAGACCTTAAAAGTAACATAAATCCAACATCTCTCTTTCACAATTCAGATAGAGCATACAATTTCAAAATACATTTCTATTATTAAAATGTGCTTCATTCTCATAGTATCCTTTGTTGATGGGGCAGGAATGCACTACTGAGAGCTAGCTAAACACAATGGGTGAGCCAATGACAAGTGGAATATATGTGCAGTCCACAATCAACAGTTAACGCCCAGTGGTGCATTAGTGCTTCTGAGCCCACCTAGCGATGATTTTCAACATATAACACCAAAAGAATGAAGCAAATTAGATCTTTGCAAAGTTGTTTAAAAATTGCATGCTCTATGTGAATTATTAAAGTTACATTTTAACAATATTATACCTTTAATCACATTGTTCCTCTGCAAATCTATGTACAAAGAATCAACCTTACTAAGTTTTAAGAAAACTCAACGAATATAAGATTGTTTAGAAGTGGAATAGATCTGCACAAGGACCAAAGTGTGAGGAGGGAGGGGCAAAGAGTAAAAATAAAAGTGAAAATTTTTAGTTTAGTTAAATAAAACTAAATTATTATTAAGGCAATTATTTTTTTTTAGTTAAATAAAAATATTTGAAATTATCATTGAGGGGATGATTGTTTTTGTTTTTCTCCTTCCAATAAAGAACAGCTGAAAAGGTGATCAAATATGATTTATCTATTAAATTGGAGATCATTATTAAATTGAGAGGTTAACTATTTATTTCTAATGTTACATAACCAAAAAAAACATAATTTATGCTTACCTGATAAATTTATTTCTCTTGTAGTGTAGTCAGTCCACGGGTCATCCATTACTTATGGAATATATCTCTTCCTAACAGGAAGCTGCAAGAGGATCACCCAAGCAGAGCTGCTATATAGCTCCTCCCCTCACATGTCATATTCAGTCATTCGACCAAAACCAGACGAGAAAGGAGAAACCATAGGGTGCAGTGGTGACTGGAGTTTAATTAAAATTTAGATCTGCCTTAAAGACAGGGCGGGCCGTGGACTGACTACACTACAAGAGAAATAAATTTATCAGGTAAGCATAAATTATGTTTTCTCTTGTTAAGTGTAGTCAGTCCACGGGTCATCCATTACTTATGGAATACCAATACCAAAGCTAAAGTACACGGATGAAGGGAGGGACAAGGCAGGAACATTAAACAGAAGGAACCACTGCCTGAAGTACCTTTCTCCCAAAAATAGCCTCCGAAGAAGCAAAAGTGTCAAATTTGTAAAATTTTGAAAAAGTGTGAAGTGAAGACCAAGATGCAGCCTTGCAAATCTGTTCAACAGAGGCCTCATTTTTAAAGGCCCAGGTGGAAGCCACAGCTCTAGTAGAATGAGCTGTAATCCTTTCAGGAGGCTGCTGTCCAGCAGTCTCATAGGCTAAACGTATTATGCTATGAAGCCAAAAAGAGAGAGAGGTAGCCGAAGCCTTTTGACCTCTTCTCTGTCCAGAGTAAACGTCCACTGTGGTCATGTACTGACCCTCTTGGATCATGGGAAGGATGGTTCAAATAGTTTCCATTTTGAATGATGGAACTCTTAGGAATTTGTTTAGGATTTTTAAGTCCAAGATTGGTCTGAAGGTTCCCTCTTTCTTGGGAACCACAAAAAGATTTGAATAGAATCCTTGCCCGTGTTCCGTCCGCGGAACTGGGTGGATCACCCCCATTAGTAAGAGGTCTTGTACACAGCGTAGAAACGCCTCTTTCTTTATTTGGTTTGCTGATAACCTTGAAAGATGAAATCTCCCTCGTGGAGGAGAAGTTTTGAAGTCCAGGAGATATCCCTGAGATATGATCTCCAACGCCCAGGGATCCTGGACATCTCTTGCCCAAGCCTGGGCGAAGAGAGAAAGTCTGCCCCCCACTAGATCTGTTTCCGGATAGGGGGCCCTCTCTTCATGCTGTCTTAGGGGCAGCAGCAGGTTTCTTGGCCTGCTTGCCCTTGTTCCAGGACTGGTTAACTTTCCAGCCCTGCCTGTAACGAGCAACAGCTCCTTCCTGTTTTGGTGCGGAGGAAGTTGATGCTGCTCCTGCCTTGAAGTTACGAAAGGCACGAAAATTAGACTGTTTGGCCTTTGATTTGGCCCTGTCCTGAGGTAGAGCATGGCCCTTACCTCCCGTAATGTCAGCTATAATTTCTTTCAAGCCGGGCCCGAATAAGGTCTGCCCTTTGAAAGGAATATTAAGCAATTTAGATTTAGAAGTCACGTCAGCTGACCAGGATTTAAGCCATAGCGCTCTGCGCGCTTGGATGGCGAATCCAGAGTTCTTAGCCGTAAGTTTGGTTAAATGTAAGACGGCATCAGAAACAAATGCGTTAGCTAGCTTAAGTGCTTTAAGCTTGTTCATAATTTCATCCAATGGAGCTGTGCGAATGGCCTCTTCCAGAGACTCAAACCAGAATGCTGCCGCAGCAGTGACAGGCGCAATGCATGCAAGGGACTGTAAGATAAAACCTTGTTGAACAAACATTTTCTTAAGGTAACCCTCTAATTTCTTATCCATTGGATCTGAAAAGGCACAACTATCCTCCACCGGGATAGTGGTACGCTTAGCTAAAGTAGAAACTGCTCCCTCCACCTTAGGGACCGTCTGCCATAAGTCTCGTGTGGTGGCGTCTATAGGAAACATTTTCCTAAATATGGGAGGAGGGGAAAAAGGCACACCAGGTCTATCCCACTCCTTGCTAATAATCTCTGTAAGCCTTTTAGGTATAGGAAACACTATGCGGTACCGGTGTGTACTGACGTATCTATCCAACCTACATAATTTTTCTGGAATTGCAACCGTGTTACAATCATTCAGAGCCGCTAATACCTCCCCTAGCAACATGCGGAGGTTCTCAAGCTTAAATTTAAAATTAGAAATCTCTGAATCCAGTCTCCCTGGATCAGATCCGTCACCCACAGAATGAAGCTCTCCGTCTTCATGTTCTGCAAACTGTGACGCAGTATCTGACATGGCTCTCACCTCATCCGCGCGCTCTGTCCTTAACCCAGAGCTATCGCGTTTGCCTCTTAATTCTGGCAATTTAGATAATACTTCTGTCATAACAGTAGCCATGTCTTGCAAAGTGATTTGTAAGGGCCTCCCTGATGTACTTGGCACCACAAAATCACGCACCTCCTGAGCGGGAGGCGAAGGTACTGACACGTGAGGAGAGTTAGTCGGCATAACTTCCCCCTCGTTGTCTGGTGATAATTTCTTTACATGTAAAGATTGACTTTTATTTAAAGTAACATCAATGCAATTAGTACACAAATTTCTATTGGGCTCCACATTGGCTTTTAAACATAGTGAACAAAGAGATTCATCTGTGTCAGACATGTTTAAACAGACTAGCAATGAGACTAGCAAGCTTGGAAATACTTTTCTAAATAAATTTACAAGCAATATAAAAAACGCTACTGTGCCTTTAAGAAGCACAAAAAGCTGTCACAGTTGAAATAACAATGAACCAAAATAGTTATAGCAAACAATTTTTCACAGTAAATGTATTAAGTTAGCAAAGGATTGCACCCACCAGAAAATGGATGATTAACCCCTTAATACCCAAAAACGGATAACAATTTAATAATTAACGTTTTTATCAAAGTCAAAACACACTGTCACAGGTCTGCTGTGACTGATTACCTCCCTCAAAATGAATTTTGAAGACCCCTGAGCTCTCTAGAGACGATCTGGATCATGGAGGATGAAGTAGACAGATTGTGACTGAATTTTTACTGCGCAAAAAAACGCTAAAATAGGCCCCTCCCACTCATATTACAACAGTGGGGAAGCTCAGATAACTGTTTCTATGCAGAAAACAAAGATGGCCATGTGGTAAAAATCATGTCCCAATAAGTTTTATCACCAAGTACCTCACAAAAAACGATTAACATGCCAGTAAACGTTTTAAACATACATTTGAAAAGTTATGAAGTGTTATTAATAAGCCTGCTACCAGTCGCTTTTACTGCAGTTAAGGCTCATACATTATTTCAGTATTAACAGTATTTTCAGAGTCAATTCCATTCCTTAGAAAAATACATTCAGTGTACACACTCATCAGCCTAATACCAGTCGCTATCACTGCATTTAAGGCTGAACTTACGTTACATTGGTATCAGCAGTATTTTCTCAGTCAATTCCATTCCTCAGAAAAATTATTTACTGCACATACCTCGTTTGCAGGGGGGCCCTGCATGCTATTCCCCTTTTCTGAAGTTACCTCACTCCTCAGATGAGAACAGCCAGTGGATCTTAGTTACGTCTGCTAAGATCATAGAAAACGCAGGCAGATTCTTCTTCTAATGCTGCCTGAGAACAAACAGCACACTCCGGTGCCTTTTAAAATAACAAACTTTTGATTGAAGAAATAAACTAAGTTAACACCACAGACCTCTCACAGCGACCTATCTTTAGTTAGGCTGCAAGAGAATGACTGAATATGACATGTGAGGGGAGGAGCTATATAGCAGCTCTGCTTGGGTGATCCTCTTGCAGCTTCCTGTTAGGAAGAGATATATTCCATAAGTAATGGATGACCCGTGGACTGACTACACTTCACAAGAGAAAGTCAAAACGTCCTTACGGATAGCAGAAACAGACTTATAGCTGAACCTGCAGAGATGCTTCTGTTCCTTAATAAGAACTTGCCACTAACTTTTGAAAAAATATTCTAATTGCTAGATTGCCGATATACTGCTAGTTCTCATCTTGCACAATTATGCTCAAAAGATATTGTACTCTGAGGAACATCCTTAGACTGGGAATAAAAAGCAGCCCTGGAAAAATATGAAGATCAGCCCTACTTTCTGTTGAGTCAGTAGAATGCAAATGCCCCATTTTTCTCAAAGGGGATTACTGGGATACTCCTTCCCCGATATTATTTTCAGATTTAAATTACTGTATATTAAGTACAAATGTCAGATTGATGAGTTATATAGGCACCCTACAACCCAACTGCATACAGTAATCATCCCTTTAAAATGTAGCTTTCCAGCCCCAGCTGCTGCAGTTAATATATGTTAATGTAATATTTTTATTTATACACCTGTTCTGTGAACTTTGTGACAACAAGGACATAAAACTGTTTTATTATTTCAAAATGTCTTGAGATACAGTTCATAATTATAAAGAAGTGATCTTAAGTCATTAGTATGTATTGTGCTTGGCAAACTGTCATGAGAAAAAAAAATAGTATCAGTACTTGAACTCTGTGTTAAAAAAAATTGGTGCAACGGCAACCCTAATTAAAACCTTACTCACAAATAGTTTAATTTATTTGTCACAGTTTACCCTCCCCCTTTTCTCCCCACTCCTCTCCTCTCTCTCCCCCATCCCGATGGATAGAAACAAATCTTTCTATCCATTTTATACTATATATTCCCAAACTCCTGCCCCTTTAAGACTATATAACCCCTACTTCATTACATCTATCAACCCCTCAACATCATGTCCCTTTAAGAGTATTTATCACTAAGATTTCCCCTGTACCTTTAAGACTACCTGTCAACTTGTCTTAAAGTCTACCAGACCCCTTAACTCTGCATGACTAACTGATCATCTGCCCTAACCTCTTTCCCTTTAAGACTGCCCTTCCTACCCAATTAAGACTATCTCTACGCATTTAGGACAGTCTTCCACTAACCATTTAGACAACTCCCTTACTCTGTCCATGTCCCTTTCATACTATAACAATACTTCAAGTCTATGAACTCAAACTCCATATCACTTTAAATACGGTCTACTCCCTACCCCTTTAAGACTACCTTAGCCTTTGGCCCTTTAATACTAGCTAACCCCATCCCCCTTTAAGACTACTTGACCCCCTAACCCCCTGCCCCTTTAACACCATCTGTCCTTATCCTGACCCTCTTTAAGATTATCTAGCCCTACCATGTGCTCATTTAAGACATCATGACTCTCTCCTTTGACTTGTCAGACCTTTTAAATATTGCATTTTTTTTTTACTCCTTTAAAATATTGTTTTAATTTTTATAGGACCGTGTCACTCTTGGTACAGTCTTTATGTCACTCTTTTGTTATGTCAATACTTTGAGCTGTCACTCATTTGAACGGATACCTTTTTAACATCTCAAAGTGACATAACCGTAAAAAAAGAAAAATGTTCTATTGTATAGCATTTTATCTTTCCACTGCTGATTGCTGGGGTTAAACATGTCAGCTCCAGAGCAGTAATACACTACTGAGACCTAGAAGAACACATCTGGTGATTGGAATGGAAACATCTCTTAAAAATGCACAAGGAGGGGGCTTATTTAGGGATGGTGCTACCACCTCCCTCAGGACCTCAGATGTCATCTGATCCCCAGTAGGTGAAACAACCCACCAGTACTGATAAGAACTCTAAGGAAGTATAGGAAATACATAACACACAGTCACTGCCACTGAAAACCCAGAAAGATACTACACGTTGTGTACAATGTTGCAGGGGGAATGGAACTTGAGAAACTCTTCCAGGACCTGAAGCTGTATACCATACTGATGTGTACCTGAGGTTAGACAGGAAAAGCAATGCTGTTGAATTTGATGTATAATGACCACTTGAGAGGCAATTTTTACCTGTTGCAGAGAGGAGTGATGTAGGAAAACTGATGTGCACAGTTTGTTGCTCTCCCCCCACTCTTGCGCCCTTTCGCCCTCCCCCCACTCTTGCGTCCTCTCGCCCTCCCCCCACTCTTGCGCCCTCCCCCCACTCTTGCGCCCTCCCCCCACTCTTGCGCCCTCTCGCCCTCCCCCCACTCTTGCGCCCTCCCCCCACTCTTGCGCCCTCTCGCCCTCCCCCCACTCTTGCGCCCTCTCGCCCTCCCCCCACTCTTGCGCCCTCTCGCCCTCCCCCCGCCCTCCCCCCACCCTCTCGCCCTCCCCCCACCCTTGCGCCCTCTCGCCCTCCCCCCACCCTTGAGCCCTCTCGCCCTCCCCCCACCCGAGCCCTCTCGCCCTCCCCCCACCCGAGCCCTCTCGCCCTCCCCCCACTCGAGCCCTCTCGCCCTCTTTTTTGCGCTCTTACTCTTTTGCTCTCTCTCCCCCCTCTTTTGCGCTCTTTTAAACTCTCCCTCCCCCCCTCTTTTGTGCGCTCTCCCACTCTTTTGCACTCTCTCTCTCCCACCTCTCTTGCGCTCTCTCCCCCACCTCTCTTGAGCTCTCTCCCCCACCTCTCTTGAGCTCTCTCCCCCACCTCTCTTGAGCTCTCTCCCCCACCTCTCTTGAGCTCTCTCCCCCACCTCTCTTGAGCTCTCTCCCCCACCTCTCTTGAGCTCTCTCCCCCACCTCTCTTGAGCTCTCTCCCCCACCTCTCTTGAGCTCTCTCCCCCACCTCTCTTGAGCTCTCTCCCCCACCTCTCTTGAGCTCTCTCCCCCACCTCTCTCCCACTCTTGCTCTCCCCCCCCCCCCCTCTTCTGCTCGCTTTCTTTCTTTCCTTCCTCTGTTTTGGTCTCTCCAGCCGGCCACGCCCCTCCCGTGCACTCCCGCAAGGCCACGCCCCCACCAGGCAGCTTCCGCAGTGTGCACTAATCTGCATCTGAAGGCCAGGTATGTTTGTCACGTGCAGTCTCTACTGCGCATGACTTCATCTGACAAACATACTTGGCCAATTATTATATAGGATAGAGCTATATAGATATATAGATATATATAATTTTTAGGGTTGCACCAATACCGATAATAGTATCGGTGCCAATACCAAGTATTTGTATGAGTACTTTTACTCGTGCAAATGCACCGATACTTAGAGACACTGAACCCAAATTGTTTTTTTTCGTGATTTTCAGATAGAGCATGCAATTTTAAGCAACTTTGTAATTTACTCCTATTATCACATTTTCTTCATTCTCTTGCTATCTTTATTTGAAAAAGGCATCTAAGCTTTTTTTTATTCAGTCTCTGGACAGCACTTTTTATTGGTGGATGAATGTATCCACCAATCAGCAAGGACAACCCAGGTTGTTCACCAAAAATGGGCCGGCATCTAAACTTACATTCTTGCATTTCAAATAAAGATACCAAGAGAATGAAGAAAATTTGATAATAGGAGTAAATTAAAAAGTTGCTTAAAATGTCATGCTCCATCTGAATCACAAAAGAAAAAAAATTTTGGGATCAGTGTCCCTTTAAACCGATAACTCCAATTCCTACCCATACGCCATCTTGTGGCGTTTTACAAACTGCATGTTCCCATATCATTATAAGCTGGAGTGGAGACTTAGCCAAAAATTGTTCACTTCTGTTCTGCCAATACAAATTGCTGTTATTTGAATTATTGTACGTCAGAGCAGTGCTCCAAAGGTGCTACTATACAGCTTGAAGCCTACCTGAGAGAGATCACTGTACCTAATTTAGACAAACCCCTGAAGTACTGGGCAGCTAAAAAACTGAGATTTAATGGCCCAAATATCATACTGGCCCATGCATTAGTGTGTAAAGTGAATGACTGTTCAGCTTATCATCAAACGGCCTTTACGGATAGCAGAAACGGACATATAGCTGAACATGCAGAGATGCTTCTGTTCCTTAATAAGAACTTTCCACCAACTTTTGAAAAATTATTCTAATTGCTAGATTGCCTGTTATACTGCTAGTTCTCATCTTGTACAATTATGCTCAAAACATATTGTACTCCGAGGAACATCCTTAGCCAGGACTGGACTGGGAATAAAAAGCAGCCCTGTAAAAATATGAAGATCAGCCCTATTTTCTGTTGAGTCAGTAGAATGCAAATGCCCCATTTTTCTCAAAGGGGTTACTAGGATACTCCTTCACCAATATTTTTTTCAGAATTAAAATTATATTACTTTGTATTAAGTACAAATGTCAGAATGATGAGTTATATAGACACCCTACAACCTAATTGCATCCAGTAATAACCCCTTTAAATTGTAGCTTTCCAGCCCCAGCTGCTGCAGCTATTATTTATTGTTTATAAATAAAAATATTACAATAAAATATATTAACATGTTCTGTGAACTTTGTGACAACAAGCACATACAACTGTTTTATTATTTCAAAATGTCTTGAGATACAGTTGATAATTATAAAGAAGTGATCTTAAGTCATTAGTCTGTATTGTGCTTAGCAAACTGTCATGACAAAAAAAAAAAAAAAAAAAAAAAAAGGTATCGGTGAGTATTTGAAAAAAAAAGGTTCTGTACAACTCTGCTTGCAGTAAATGATAAATTCCCTATGGAGCAGGGTCCTGTCATCTTTCTGTTCAAGTCTTCCTTCCCTGTCTAGTCTATTTTTTGCGCCCCTTGAAGGGAGCTGCAGGATCTGTTGCAGCATTAGAAATATTTTTTACTGGTCAAAAGTTCTAGAAAACAAAATTTATGATTACCTGATAAATTTATTTCTCTTGTGGGATATTCTCCTTCCCAACAGGAAGCTGCAAGAGGATCACCCACAGCAGAGCTGCCTATACAGCTCCTCCCCTAACTGCCACATCCAGTCATTTGACCGAAGACAAGCAAGAGAAAGGAGAAACTATAGGGTGCAGTGGTGACTGTAGTTTAAAAATAAAAAACACCTGCCTTAAAGTGACAGGGCGGGCCGTGGACTGGATACAACACAAGAGAAATAAATTTATCAGGTAAGCTGGTTACCTATAATTAAAACGTATACATTACAGATTCAGAAACAAATACTGTATCCTTTTTTAAGCTCGGAGACATTTGCAGAGCTAGCTATATTAGAGATATTTCCAGCAAATTGGTATTCTTCAGCTAGAGAAATTTAATATCCTAATGGAGGAAGTATTAGGGAGAAAGGGATTTTGAAATATTAAGGTCACCTGTATATTTTGGAGACTCTAGGGTAAAGGAGTTATAATTTATGTCAAGATGGGAGAGGCCCCGATGTGGGGGAGAAGGGGAGGGTTCCCTTTTTTTTTTTTTTTTTTTTGTGGTGTTTTGTTTTGTTGTTTGTTTTCTTCTCTCATACAAAAATTGTTTTATACAAATATAAACACGAGAAGCACATATCGATAGAAAGACAGATAAATAAGGGGAGACAAAGTTGAAAACAGAATTATGTTCAAATTTTTTTTCTTTTTTTCTGTTTGTATATATATTTATCTCGTTCTAAATGGAAACAAAAGGTGATGCAAGCCTTAAGATGACTATGTCTCTGAAATATGATTGTATTATCTTAAATGTGCTTCAACCAATAAAGAATATATTTAAAAAAAAAAAAAATTATCAGGTAAAGCATAAATTTTGTTATCTCTTGTAAGGTGTATCCAGTCCACGGATTCATCCATTACTTGTGGGATACCAATACCAAAGCTAAAGTACACGGATGAAGGGAGTGACAAGGCAGGCGCTTAAATGGAAGGCACCACTGCCTGTAAGACCTTTCTCCCAAAAATAGCCTCCGAAGAAGCAAAAGTATCAAATTTGTAGAATTTAGAAAAAAGTATGAAGCGAAGACCAAGTCGCTGCCTTACAAATCTGTTCAACAGAAGCCTCATTTTTAAAAGCCCATGTGGAAGCCACCGCTCTAGTAGAATGAGCTGCAATTCTTTCAGGAGGCTGCTGGCCAGCAGTCTCATAAGCTAAGCAAATTATACTTCTTAACCAAAAGGAAAGAGACGTTGCTGAAGCCTTTTGGGCTCTCCTCTGTCCAGAGTAGACAACAAACAATGCAGATGTTTGACGAAAATCTTTAGTAGCTTGTAAATAAAACTTTAAAGCACGAACCACGTAAATTTTGTGTAATAGACGTTCCTTTTTTGAAGAAGGATTAGGACACAGTGACAGAACAACAATCTCCTGATTGATATTCTTATTAGATACCACCTTAGGAAGAAACCCAGGTTTGGTAAGCAAAACTACCTTATCTGCATGGAAGATCAGATACGGGGAATCACACTGCAAGGCAGATAACTCTGAAACTCTTTGAGCCGAAGAGATAGCTACTAAAAACAGAACTTTCCAAGATAAAAGCTTGATATCTATGGAATGCAGAGGTTCAAACGGAACCCCTTGAAGAACTTTAAAAACTAAATTTAAACTCCATGGCGGAGCAACAGGTTTAAACACAGGCTTGATTCTAACTAACGCCTGAACGTCTGGAACATCCGCCAGACGCTTGTGCAAAAGAATAGACAGAGCAGAAATCTGTCCCTTTAAGGAACTAGCTGACAATCCCTTCTCCAATCCTTCTTGGAAAAAGATAATATCTTAGGAATCCTGACTTTACTCCATGAGTAACCCTTGGATTCACACCAATGAAGATATTTACACCATATCTTATGATAGATTTTCCTGGTGACAGGCTTTCGAGCCTGAATTAAGGTATCAATGACCGATTCGGAGAAACCACGTTTTGGTAAAATTAAGCGTTCAATCTCCAAGCAGTCATACGCAGAGAAATTAGATTTGGATGGTTGAAAGGACCCTGAAGTAGAAGGTCCTGCCTCAGCGGTAGAGTCCATGGTGGAAGGGATGACATGTCCACCAGATCTGCATACCAAGTCCTGCGTGGCCACGCAGGTGCTATCAAAATCACTAAAGCTCTCTCCTGCTTGATCTTGGCAATCAGACGAGAGAGCAGAGGAAACCCATAAGCCAGGTTGAAAGACCAAGGCACTGCTAGAGCATCTATCAGCGCTGCCTTGGGATCCCTGGACCTGGACCCGTAACAAGGAAGCTTGGCGTTCTGACAAGACGCCATGAGATCCAGTTCTGGTTTGCTCCAAAGTTGGATCAACTGGGCAAATACCTCCGGATGGAGCTCCCACTCCCCCGGATGAAAAGTCTGCCGACTTAGAAAATCCGCCTCCCAGTTCTCTACTCCTGGGATATGGATAGCTGAGAGATGGCAAGAGTGAACCTCTGCCCATAGAATTATTTTTGAAACCTCCAACATTGCTAGGGAACTCCTTGTTCCCCCTTGATGGTTGATGTAGGCTATAGTCGTGATGTTGTCCGACTGAAATCTGATTAACCTGACCGCAGCTAGCTGAGGCCAAGCCGGAAGAGCATTGAATATCGCTCTTAGTTCCAGAATGTTTATCGGAAGGAGTGTCTCCTCCTGAGTCCACAAGCCCTGAGCCTTCAGGGAGTTCCAGACTGCACCCCAGCCCAGAAGGCTGGGATCTGTCGTTACTATTGTCCAATCTGGCCTGTGGAAGGTCATACCCGTGGACAGATGGACCCGAGATAACCACCAGAGAAGAGAATCCCTGGTCTCTTGATCCAGATTTAGTAGAGGGGACAAATCTGTGTAATACCCATTCCACTGACTGAGCATGCAGAGTTGCAGCGGTCTGAGATGTAGGCGGGCAAACGGCACTATGTCCATTGCCGCTACCATTAAGCCGATTACTTCCATACACTGAGCCACTGAAGGGCGAGAAGTAGAATAAAGAACACGGCAGGAATTTAAAAGTTTTGACAACCTGGCCTCTATCAGGTAAATCTTCATTTCTACAGAATCTATCAGAGTTCCTAGGAAGGAAACTCTTGTGAGAGGGGATAGAGAACTCTTTTCTTCGTTCACTTTCCACCCATGCGACCTCAGAAATGCCAGAACAATGTCTGTATGGGACCTGGCGATTTGAAAATTCGACGCCTGTATTAGAATGTCGTCTAGGTAAGGGGCTACTGCTATACCCCGCGGCCTTAGTACCGCTAGGAGTGACCCCAGAACCTTCGTAAAGATTCTTGGTGCCGTAGCTAACCCAAAGGGAAGAGCCACAAACTGGTAATGCCTGTCTAGGAAGGAGAACCTGAGAAACCGATGATGATCTCTGTATCGGAATGTGCAGATAAGCATCGTTTATGTCCACGGTAGTCATATATTGACCCTCCTGGATCATAGGTAGGATGGTTCGAATAGTCTCCATCTTGAAGGATGGGACCCTGAGAAATTTGTTTAGGATCTTGAGATCTAAGATTGGTCTGAAGGTTCCCTCTTTCTTAGGAACCACAAACAGATTTGAATAGAAGCCTTGCCCCTGTTCCTCCTTTGGAACTGGGTGGATCACTCCCATAACTAGGAGGTCTTGAACACAATGTAAGAATGCCTCTCTCTTTATCTGGTTTGCAGATAATTGTGAGAGATGAAATCTCCCTTTTGGGGAAGAAGCTTTGAAGTCCAGAAGATATCCCTGGGACACAATTTCCAATGCCCAGGGATCCTGGACATCTCTTGCCCAAGCCTGGGCGAAGAGAGAAAGTCTGCCCCCTAGTAGATCCATTACCGGATCGGGATCTGATCTTTCATGCTGTCTTAGAGGCAGCAGCAGGCTTTTTGGCCTGCTTTCCTTTGTTCCAAGCCTGGTTAGGTCTCCAGACCGGCTTGGACTGGGCAAAATTTCCCTCTTGTTTTGTATTAGAGGAAGTTGAAGCTGCGCCACTCTTGAAGTTTCGAAAGGCATGAAAATTAGTCCTTAATTTGTTGGACCTATCCTGAGGAAGGGCGTGACCTTTTCCTCCAGTAATATCAAAAATGATCTTTCAGTCCAGGCCTGAACAGGGTCTGCCCTTTGAATGGAATGTTGAGAAGCTTAGACTTTGAAGTAACGTCAGCTGACCAGGATTTAAGCCATAGCGCCCTACGCGCCTGAATAGCAAAACCTGAGTTCTTAGCCGTTAGTTTGGTTAAATGAACAACGGCGTCAGAAACAAATGAATTGGCTAGCTTAAGGGCTTTAAGCTTGTCAAGGATATCATCCAATGGGGTTTCTACCTGTAGAGACTCAAACCAGAAGGCCGCAGCAGCAGTGACAGGGGCAATGCATGCAAGAGGCTGGAGAATAAAACTTTGTTGAATAAAAATTTTCTTAAGGTATCCCTCTAATTTTTTGTCCATTGGGTCTAGAAAAGCACAACTGTCCTCGACAGGGATAGTTGTACGCTTCGCTAGAGTAGAGACTGCTCCCTCCACCTTAGGGACCGTTTGCCACAAGTCCTGTGTAGCGGCATCTATGGGAAACAACTTTTTAAAAACAGGAGGGGGAGAGGACGGTACACCTGGTCTATCCCATTCCTTAGTAATAATTTCTAAAAACCTTTTAGGTATTGGAAAAACATCAGTGTAAACAGGCACTGCGTAGTATTTATCCAATTTACACAATTTCTCTGGGACTACAATGGCGTCAAAGTCATCCAGAGTTGCTAAAACCTCTCTGAGCAACATGTGGAGGTGTTCAAGCTTAAATTTAAATGTAGACATATCAGAATCAGGTTGAAGTGTCTTCCCCGAGTCCGAAAAATCACCCACAGATAGAAGCTCTCCTTCTTCGGCTTCTGTACATTGTGAGGGTATATCGGACATAGCTACTAAAGCATCAGAGAGCTCTGTATTTTTTCTAGTCCCAGAGCTGTCTCGCTTTCCTTGTAACCCTGGCAGTTTGGACAATACTTCTGTAAGGGTATGATTCATAACTGCCGCCATTGTCTTGTAAAGTATACGCAATGGGCGCGCTAGATGTACTTGGCGCCTCTTGAGCGGGAGTTAAAGGCTCTGACACGTGGGGAGAGTTAGTCAGCATAACTTCCCCCTTGTCAATTTCCTCTGGTGATAAATCTTTTAAAGCCAGAATATGATCTGTATAACTTATAGTAAGATCAGTGCATTTGGTACACATTCTAAGAGGGGGTTCCACAATGGCTTCTAAACATAATGAACAAGGAGTTTCCTCTATGTCAGACATGTTTAACAGACTAGTAATGAGACCAGCAAGCTTTGAAAACACTAATTAATGTGAAAAAGCAGAAAATAAAAAAAAAACGGTACTGTGCCTTTAAGGGAAAAAAACAAACACAAAAACTGCAAAACAGTGAAAAAAGCAGTTAACTCTATGACATTTTTACAGTGTATATAATAGACTAAAATAGCATTGCACCCACTTGCAAATGGATGATTAACCCCTCAGGTTCAAAAACGAAGCAAAAAAAACGGTAAAAACAGTTATAACAGTCACAACTCTACTGTGGCTCCTACCTTCCCATAAAACGACTTTTTTATGCACAAAAACCCTTTACAGAGGTCCAATATGTCAGGGGACTCCTTCAGGGAAGCTGGATGTCTCAGGATGTAATAAACAACTGCGCAATTAGAACGCGAAAATAGGCCCCTTCCACCATGAAATTACCCTTTACTGCAAGCATGATGCCAGTCGTTATTAAATCACTGCAATCAGGCTTACCTTAACTATATCAGGCACTGTCAGCATTTTCTAGTTCTTATCCTCTAGAAAAAAAAATATACTGAACATACCTCAGGGCAGTTAATTCTGCAGGCCGTTCTCCCAGCTGAAGTTTCCCCATATTCTTCAGTTATGTGTGAGAACAGCAGTGGACCTTAGTTACAACCTGCTAAGATCATCAAAAACCTCAGGCAAATTCTTCTTCTAATTTCTGCCTGAGGTAAAAAAACAGTACAATGCCGGCACAGTTTAAAAATAAACTTTTGATTGAAGATAAACTACACTAATTCACCACATCTCTCTAGCTACTTCCCTTGTCGAGAGCTGCAAGAGAATGACTGGGGGTGGCAGTTAGGGGAGGAGCATATCCCACAAGTAATGGATGAATCCGCGGACTGGATACACCTTACAAGAGAAATCCTCAATTTTCCAGTTTAAAATGAAAGCTGCAGTCTCATTGTACTTTGACATTAAAATGGTTTAATTTTTTGGCCCTAAATTTTGGTTTGAGATTTTATTTACAGCAATTTTCTCACTAAGGAAGCTATCTCACTAAAATTTTGTGTGCTAAAATTAATAGAAAATGTTGCTTAATTTATTCAGATTTACAGCTATAGAGCTTAAATTTGGGGTTTTGCTCTGGACAAATTATGAAAAGCACTACCCGACTATTATAAAATTCAGAAATAGAGGCTACCTTCATTTGTATATCTGATATAGAATGCCAATTCCCTTGGACATGTGGTCTGCCAATCAACCATTAATTGAGGTAAACTCTCACCTGTTATTTAGAGATAAGTGTAAAGCATCATGGTTCCATTGAAACAAAACTGCAAAATGGAACTGCATCCTGCTTGCAATCCTTTTGAAAAAGAACACCATAGGTCCATAAGAATTCTAAGGCAAATTGCCTAGTTTAATGGCACTAGAGAACATCTGGAAAGACTGTCATCCAAAGTCTGAATCACCTTGCATATGCTACAAGCTGTGCTGGTGGGACAGAGAAGCAATAATGATTAAAAGATTGATGTACTTGATGACTTTCTTTCCCAGAGGACATGCCATTACATTGGCAAATGTGGTTTCAGCTGACGACAAATAATCTATTCTAGATTCATGACAATATGAAGGCAAGTCCTTTTTTATCATAAACGAACATGTTTCCATGACTTTCACAATTTAAGTCTAATATTGGCTGGAGTGTATCAATCTTTGGAGCAATTAAAGCCATGTTCCTTTAACTGACAAACATTGCAGAGTACTGCCAGATCTACAAATTTCTACAACTGCCCAAAATGATCTCCCTTCTACCAGACAGAGGATCCTGAAGAACTGAGGAGTATGATGAAACCTTAATTATATCACAGAAAAAATAACAACCTTGTTTTTATAAGAATGTCAAAAGATTTGAAAGCCATGTTTCCCTGTAATGTTTCAGTCTAAATGGAGAAATTGTGAGGAAATGGTTTAAGATTAGGTTAATGTTGTGGCTTTAGACTAACTCTTTTAGTAGTAGTTAAAGCTAGAGCTCATCAAAACCTCAAGAGCCAATAAATGGCACATTATCCATTGTATAGGGGATATTTAAAGAGTATTGAAAGAAAGAAAAAAAAAAAAAAAACACAGCAACGGTCATTATCATGTAGCACCATTTAAATAAAACCTGTTAAAAATGTTTTTGTCTGATTTTTTTTTTTTTTTTTTAACATTTAAATAGCATCTAATGCAGCACTATCAAGTTGCACTTGTTATGAATGCTTACTATGTGACAAACTTTACTTTCACATAACTAATAATGGAGGGGAACATGTTGCAGCAAGCCTGGCAAAATCTAGGTTTATTCAGGACAAGAATATGCAGTCTTTTTAAAAAAGAAAATATGTTTTAAAAAATGGTGTAGCTGCCGTTATGGAGAGAGCACAAAATGTATAAAAGGTTTTCCTGTGAGTTGAGTATTTTCTTAGATTGTGCCTTGGATAAAGGTGGCGATTTATTCAACCATTTTGAAAATATTATCTACCCATGGTTCACAAGAATATAAAAAATTCTTCTGGGTGATTTAACGAGTTCTCATCCAACAGGCTGTAAATAACCAATTTTAAAATGGCAAGAAAAGCATAGCTGGATAAGTGGAGTGAGAAGAAAGGTAATTTGGGAGCCTACCAGAGGGAACATAAATGAGGCAAGTAGAAAAGAAAAGGGTTAAGACTTCCCAAAATTCAGTTTTCATTTGAGTGAATAAATAACATTTGATGTGCATAGTTAATGATAGAGGAGTTGTGTTACAGGTGTAATTCAGGAAGAAAAACCATCCATCTGCTAAATGACTTCGGTCAGTAAGATTTTTTCGGAGCCAGACAGTGGTATTGGTGTACAGCTATAAGGTTGGGAGACAGGGGTAACATTCTAGGAGTCAGTGGTATCCTGAAGTTTTTAAGCCCTGCCATAGTTGAGACACAAACATCATTATAATCCGATGTAGTGGGAGCAATATAAAAGAAATGGGATGCTGCATTGTCATCTTCAACATTTCCAATTGGATAACCACAAATCTAGCACTGATACTACAATCTAGCACTGCTCTTCCTGCACTAGTCACCTCAGGTGTACTGTAAACTTCATCTAAAGCAAGAAAAAATAAACAAAAATCCAATTTCTAGTGTTTTTCGGACTCACAAACAAAATGAAAACTAGGTTTTAAATATACAAAAGGAACAAAAAACAAACAAAAGCAGGTTACACCAGACATTTAAAAACACAAATATACATTACTTATGTGGTATGCTATCTTCAATTAATGGTAGTGCTCCTCCAGGGAGGAGAAGATGAATACCAATAAAGATCTGGTGCAATATTTGGACAGGATTGTCATCTATTTTTTATTTTTAAAATATCTATATCATAAATATGTATTGAATTAAAAAAAAAAAAAAAAAAATAAGTTAAGAGGTGCATAAGTCAAGCAGACACATACACACACACACACATACATAGCAATGGACTGAAAGCAAATAAGCCCAGTTGTTACTTTAACACGTGTATATCAGTGCTTGACAAATGTGTTTAAAAATTAGGAGCCAGGCATATTTTTAGGAGCCAGACCGTTGGATTTGTATATAGATATATGGAGAATAACCCAAAAAGTTAGGAGCCAGGGGTAAAATTCTAGGAGCCAGTGGCTACCAGGCTCCTGGGTTTGTCGAGCCCTGGTGTATATAATAACATAAGCTTTCAAATATTTAAATTTTGAATGTGTAAACATGCCAAGAGTTTGATAATTATTTAATTTTATAAACTATGAAAACATACTCAGCATTGTCAGACAAGGAAGCATATTTTGTATAAAAGAAAAAAGTTAAACCATACACAAATATGCCATGCAAATTGACAGGTAACTCACCTATGCTACTGTGTGCAGATTTTTTTTTTTTTTTTTTTTTTTTTTTTTTACTTGCAAGTAAAAACAAATCTGATGGCTAACACTATAAACTATCTTAAAACTCATTTAGATTCTGTAACCAATAGGGCTATAACTGTTTATCCATGCCAATAGGAGAATGACAAGCACAAGGAACGTCATATCGGAACGTTCCACTGCCATGTTCTCACAGTACCTGTTTAGGAAAAAAAAAAACTCCAATATTAAAAAGGGACAGTCACTCCAGAGTTTTTATTGTTTAAAAAGAGAGATAATCCCTTTATTACCTATTCCCTAGATTTGCATAACCAACACAGTTATATTAATATAGTTTTTACCTCTGTGATTACCTTGTATCTAAGTCTCTGAAGACTGCCCCTTATTTCAGTTCTTTTGACAGACACATTCATTAACCAATCAGTGCTGACTCCTAGGTAACTCCACAGGAGTGAGCACAATGTTATCTTTATGGCACATATGAACTAGCACTGTCTAGCTGTAAAAACTGTCAAAATGCAATAAGATAAGAGGTGGACTTCAAGGGCTTTAAAATTAGCATATGAGCCTAATTAGGTTTAGCGTTCAACAAAGAATACCCAGAAAGAGCGAGTGTCGGGGTGATTGATTTCTCCACCTATGAGGTGGCAAAGAAGAAAAAGGAAGCAGTTTCTGCTTATTATATATGTGGCAGCATGCTCACTTATGCAAACCTGCTCCACATAGCCGAAAAAGCTGCAAATCCAAGTGTTGGATAATTGCAGTTTGAATGCTCTCCAGTTCTATTTACTATGCTTAAACATTTTATGGCAGATTTAAGATTGTGTTTACCTTCAAACTTTCCTGGAATGTGTACATTTTAGTAATACACATACATGAATATTCACATATTAAAAAAAAAGGTATTTTGGTTCTGAGTAGGAAGTGAACATTAGTGCACAGTTGAGTCATGGGATAAATGTCACAGCACTAGTGCTGGACAATGACACACCTGATAAGAATAAAACCTTTTTCTCTACCAGAAAAACATGCTCATATAAAAATTCCCTCTATACACACACAGCTCAGTGACTTTAGCATCCCTATTTATTCAGCCACTAAAAGGACATAAAAATGCAAAGTGAAAATGTGCTTCCATATATTGATGAATAATTAGAAAGTGGCTAAACACATAGTTAACGTAAGCTGATAAGTCAATGACAAGGGGTATATGCGCATAGCCACCGATCACCAGCCAGTTCCCAGCAGTGCATTGCTGTTCCCGAGTTATGGGTATCAAACACCACATATTAAAAAGGCAATGCAAAAAAAAAAAAAAATTTATATATATATATATATATATATATATATATATATATATATATATATATATATATATATATATATATATTGAATTTAAAATTAGTAGATTTTTTTCTGACAATGCATTATGTGACAGTCATCAGCCAATTACAAAATGCATTTACGTACATTCTGTTAATTGTGCACTTGCTCAGTAGGAGCTGTGCCTCAGAAAGTGTGCCTATAAAAGATTATGCACATTTAGATGTGCACGGAAGTGAACTGGAATTTTTTTTTTTTAAATTGTGTGTTCTCTCTGAATAATGAAAGTTTAATTTTGACTTGACTGTCCCTTTAAAAATTGCATGCTCTTTCTGAAACTGAAAGGGTATTATTCTGAGTTTCGTGTCCCTATAATTTTCTTCTTTTTATAAAGATGCATATATATATATATTCCAAAATCCGTAATTCCCAAAATTCACACTTTCATTATTTTGTTTTTTTTTTTAAATAACAAAATATTAATTTTACCCTGCAAATAAGTCACAATCTTCTGTGCATGCATCTTCCATGAGTTTTTGTGCTCTGAAATGCAAATGCTAGTCTATATTTATAACATTAAGAATTAACTGATTACAGTACTATCTCTCTGATCGTACTATGCATACAAAAGTAATAAAATTATATTAAAAAAAAAAAAAAAAAACACTATCTATAGTTTGCATGAATAAGCCGTATTATGAAATGTAAATATTGTGTAAATGGCATAAGATGTTTATATTTGGTCCCATTCTACAGATGCAAATGTACAAATATTCCAAAATCAAAACCTTATCTGGATCAAGCAATTTGGATAAAGGTTTCTCTACCTGTATATGTAACTAAACTTAGGTAGAAAATACTGAGAAGCCAAACACATTTTAAGGAGCCACTGATTCTTCGGTTTGGTCTGGTGGGGGTATAAGGGGAGCATCTAACCACCCTCTTGTGTGGCCTAGATGGACCTGCCTTCAAATAAGTTACTTGATCCCCAAGGATGCAGGCAAGTGCAGTTAACAGAAATCCCCAGTTCCTGACAAGCTTCACCATGAAGGAGGAAGGGGCTATTACACAGAGGAAGGAAACCCCAAATTCAAATTGGGAACATGTCCCCCAAGTTAGCAGGAGATCACCACAGAAAACTGTAATTACCCAGGCAACATAACATTGGTTTCTTTTAGAGCACCTATTATCCACAATAAGACAGAGTAGCACAATACTCTTTGGAAAGAAGAGAACCAAGTGAGTTTTGGGGAGGTTAAGAGCATGCAATTATTTTCGAAAAGAGTAGCTACTCTTTAAAATCAGAATGATGTTTGGTTTTCACATCTATACTTGATATTGTATTTCTACTATTTTCTTTGCAACTTTCTGGATGGTAGCAAAATACATTTCCTCTTTAATATTAAAATGACTAATTTTATTAAACTATTTGTATATTATCATAAATGGAAAGGTGAATTAATTCTATATGTTGACTCGTGTACAATGCACAATAAAAAGATTGAAAAGTTATACTTTACATTATAGGGGATATCTTTTTGCCATTTCTGGTTATATGTAAACTAAAAATTACACACTATATGGTGTGTGTGGGCACAGACATATTACTATAACTGGTGTTAAAATCAATGAGCATATAAAATATAAAACTGGCTTCAGCACAAGATGAAATGGCTCAGCAAAAAAAAGGGTTAAAATATATTGTTAAACAGTGCTTTCCTACCAAAGTAGTCTTTTTTTTTTTAAATATATTACTTGTATTTTAAACTTACTGAAGTCAGTAAAATTTAGTATTTTCCTTTATAGTTAATGGAGGCTTTTTTGCTGTAAAACTCCCCCAACAATAGACCAGAACAATATAGCCAATTCAAGAGTCACTAAATACAAGATCCTATGCGAACTCCATGGTACTTTGTCATTCCTAATAGCACTTTTATTGACTAGGAAAGCATTGTCTCGCATTTATAGGTAATGACATAGTAAAAAAGATGTACTTCCAATGCACTCCAAATTAAAAGTGAATTGGTTGTTGATTGACAATTATTTTATTTACAACATTCTACTGTAATTTAAGGTCAACTAAAAACAACAGGCACATGTTATTTAATTCTCCAGGGTTCTTAACTTTAACAATTTGATAGGTAACTGAAGTTTTCATCTTGTGTGCAAATAGCAAGAATTCCAAAAACATGGTAAGTATGCATTAGTTTGTGCATATGTATATCAAAACGCTAAACACACACATCTCTACATAAAAGAATTACATTAGAAGGTAAGTTCTCATTTAAAAAAAAATATATATTAAAGTCAAATCATAGGTTTAAAAACCAAAAACCCTGAATGGCTCCAGAATTCATTACTTAAGTTACTATGTATGTATTATTGTAAAGGAAGGATGGTAGTCAAGGTATGCCATTAAAATAACTAAATTAGTTCAAAAATAGTGGACAATGACTTAAAATGACAGTAGCAGGAAGAGATAATTTATGAAGGGTTTATCATACAGTAATTGTCAACCTGTGCAGACTTCCAGCACACTAGAATGGTTGATACATGTAAATTAATATTTAAGATTGAATATTGAAGGAGTCAAGGAAGATATTCGGTATATAAAAACCATTTACAAAAAAAAAAAGCTCCTAAAAATGTGTTAACTATTCTGGATTGGTTAGAGTTTAAAACAAACAAACAAAAAAAAATCTCATTGGTTTTATCAGTGTTTATAACTTAAACTAAGGCATTATGGCATTTATATAGATATAGCAAAAATTAATCAATAATTTAGAAGCCTGAAGTAAAATACTCATATCATGGAGTCAACTATCTATGGCTTTGTTAAACCCTGTTTTAACCAATTCAGCTACATCAGCTATACCATTTTTGTGCTAACAGTATCAAAATTTAAGAGATATGGTTTACCCAATCAACATGGAACATACATACAAAGTGGACAAAAATACAATGCATGCTAGAGACAGATAGAGCCTTAAGTGACCAGGAGGAGTCACCTACTAGCAGATATATATTATTCTAACATGATTTACAAAGTTACAAGTAAAATTCTAGATGACCAAGCTCACTCCTAGGAATAATCCATCACTGAAATGAACAATAATAATTTCATTGAGAATATCTTGAAGGGTTATATTTTATCACTTTACAAAATAAGGGCTTATCTTCTAAAAGCCCACAGTAACTAAATGTATTCCCTTATTGAAAAAAAACAAAACACAACGACCACAAACATGAAAATTAAAAGCTTGAGATACGATAGATAGATTCCAGAAGTGTTTTACACACCCTTAGTTAAAGGCAATTGTATAATTTTAAAGACATTGGTTATAATAGTTAGATATTGCAATCTTTAACCAGAAAATCACATTTTAAAAGTAAGGGGTAACAAAGATTTTGCCACCCCAATATAAAAACCACTAAAAAGCACATGTATAACAAAGAAATAAAATTACAATCCAAATAAACATTTAAATATGTTTACAATCATATCCAAGTCACTGTACGTCTATAGTAGTATGCAGATTATATAATTTGTATTGGAAGAAAATAAAGCCCTTTAATTATTTTATTGATTATATTAATTAAAAATGAACTAAAAGTAGAATTGATAACGTAGTTAAAGGGCCACTAAACAGAAAATCTTTCTTTCATGATTCAGAAAATAGAAATTTAAACATTACAATTTACTTCTATTATTTATTTTGCTTCATTTTTTTAGATATCCTTAGTTGAAGAAAAAGCAATGCACATGGGTGAGCCAATCAGACGAGGCTTCTATGTGCAGCAACCAATCAGCAGGTACTGAGCATATCTAGATATGCTTTTCAGCAAAGAATATCAAGAGAATAAAACAAATGAGATAATAGAAGTAAATTAGAAAGATGTTTAAAATTGCAGTCTCTTTCTAAATCATGAAAGCCACATTTTTTCTTTCATGTATGTCCCTTTAAGCTTCCAAAAATAAAAGTTGTGAACTTCAATATAAAGTAAAACACAATCTATTTTTTTAGCACTGTATAGGTTTCAAATATTCACACATTGGATACACAGATGTCAACATGCAAATTAACTTTAAATAATAATACTTTGCAACTTTTTTCCATAGCAGTTACCTTAATCAAAACTGAAGTTTATTACAAAAAAAAAAGTAAATAAAAAATAAAGCTTTTGCTAACACTCATCTCCCATCTACCAACATATCTAACCAACATGAGGAGTATTAGCTACTTTACCAAATTACAGACTTTTAAACGACACATATATGCAAAAACAGAATTCAGTTTAATTATGGGTATCTCACCTATACTTTTGATTACATATTCACTTTGATTAAAGTTATAGGTAATAATTTAGGAAGCAATTCATGGTCTAATGCTCAATGGGAAAATTATATTGATCTTTCATCAGAAATTGCTTGTTTGATTAATTTAAAAAAAAAATCTGTAATTATTCAAACTTCACAACTAAGAATTTAAAATATAGTTTGCCTATCTAAACCCTTTCTTACAGCCTTACACAAAGTGTGTTTTTAGAACTGAAAATATCTTTATATGCTTTTTTATTATGCTAAAATGCATATGCTGTTCATGAATCTCAAAACAATACTATACTCTTAAAAACAAAACAATGTAGAGATTTCAGAACTTAATGCAAAAAAACAATGGGGGGAAAATGCAGAAAATTTGTTTAACTAAACTGCTACTTCAGAATGGTTTCAAAAGTATCAGACTTATCTACTTTGAATGTTAATATCCTAAAGCTAAAATATTACTGTGGATAAACACCCTGTACAATTTTGCAAATAAACTTTATCCACACAAAAATCTTAATTTTATAACTATTGAAAAGAATGAATCCTATGAGTTTTAAAACGTTTTAAATAACTAAGTGAAGCAATCGTCTACACAATATCTTGACAATTATTCACACACATACATATAATGTTCTACACAGGATTAACTACATACATATTTATCTTAGCAAAAATAAACTACATTGAACATCATTATTGTATTTGTGCAAATGTATTTTATTGTAATTCAAGCAACAATATTGAAAATTACAAAAGCAATCTTGTATGTAAAATAGCTAAAAGAACTTATTCCAGAAAACAAACATCAGTAAATGAGAAGAATCTTCACTTTTACAAACAATGAACATTATTTATAATTTTTAATGGGAGCAAACTATACACTGAAAAACAAATACCACAAGTTGCACATAAAGCTGAATTAAAATCAGTAAGTTACTATATCACACATAGGTTTAGGGACAGGGGATATGGTAATTCTAAAAAAACTCAGGTAAAAGGAAAATGGGACTAATATATAATTTCAAAATGGATAGGTCACGGTATGCTGCAGCTGTATGAATAAATAACTAGGCAATGCTTATAATTAAGAGATTTTATGTTTTTGAAGATATCATTCTATGACTCTAAATATGTATGATATGTCTGTACTCCATAATTTAGGATTTTCGGTTTTGTTTTACTTTAAATATAAGGTCAGAAATGTACTTTTCTTGAGAACATTATCAGAAAATGGGTCAGCAGGAGCCCCCACAAGAGTAACTTTTCCCCATGTCATATGGTGAACAAATAAATATATCTTTGTTTTAAAGTGCTCAGGCAAGTTCTTGAGTCATGATCCGAGTTTCAAGATTCTACAAAGCATAATTATAGATATATCAATGTTACAATAAATGCACAGAAGATTATTCAGGTGCAGGAAATCAAAGACCAGGAAAGCCTAACATGGCTTATATCAGGAACAAATAGGCAAGCAGAAGGGGTTCAGATATCAACAGCTTAGCTTGAGTGAAAAATATATTTAGGTATATTGGTAATTATTTCACAATGACAAAGTCACATTTCAACATTTTTACTTTGAAATATTAGAACACATTTTTGAACAGCTTGGAATTTTTTTACACTGCTTGTTTGTTCTACTATTAGTACACAATATAATCTATCACTTAAACAATGAGGTCACATTGGTAATCAGTTTTGTAGTACATTTGAAAACCATTAATATCAATATTAGCTACAATATATGCATCAAACTGTGAAAATGCAAGTTGTTACCTAGTTATATATAAGTATGTGTCACACTAAGCAAATGTGCCTGCCAAGTAACCATAGTTAATATATTTTAAAATATCAAAAATAGCATTTATACAAGTATATTTGCAGGCATCATGGCTGTTAAGATTTGCACAAAACAGATACATTTCAAAACCAAAATGTGTACAATTACATAGCCAATAAAAGAGAAAAAAAAAACCATAGGAAATACATATGTGTGTGTGTTTATGTAAATATAGGAGACAGATACAGAGACAGATACAGAGACAGTTAGATACAGAGACAGTTAGATACAGAATCACTTTAGCAGTACAGTTTATGTACAAACCTAAAGAAAGCATTAGTGGATTACCATAATAAAACTTTTTAAATTGAAGCTTATTTTATAGCTATACATCAGTTTATATCTAATTACAGATTAAGGGCTGCCTTTAAAAGAAATGCCCTGTCTATCCTTGATCCCACGTGGAAGCAACATCAGCAGCACCATCTATTTAACATGCATGTAATGCAAGATGCATCCTTTTAATATTTTTAAGTAGGAAGGGCACAACTGCATTATGTATGTGGGGATTATTACAGCAGGTGAACAGGCAAAGTGTAAACAACAAACAAAACAAAAACCACACACACACCAAAATCGGACATTTGATGATGTTACTTTTGTAGCTCAGCCATTCACCATCAAGAGAACTGTGAAAATGGATAAGCTACAAGAAAGCCTAACAACTCCATGCAATGGCTGAGTGTTTCACAACGACAGGAGGGCAAGAGCTTGCTTTGCAAAGATAAGTTTTTTAGCATGCAGGAAGAAAAAAAAAAAGTGACAGGGGGAGAGAATTTACATCACCTCCCATACCACTTACAAAACACATCCACCAATCGCTCCAACACAGATCATGCAGAAAAAAAGCCATCAAAAATATTAAATATGCAAAATCAACAACGCTTTTCTTATTATTAGCATCCATTTCATCAGTCTACAATCACACTGGATCTAAAGAAGCATTATACTTTACAAAATTTAGTTATAAAAAAAAATTTAAAAAAAAAAAAAAAAAAAAAAGCTTAAAAGCTCCTTGTGGCTCTCACGTTGATAGGGACATGCGAGGTCCATTTAAAGCCAAAGGAAATGGTTAGATCTACAAAGCAGGTTATTTTATAACATTTTTTGAGTATTTTTTATTTTGATTAGCAGTCTGTTCTCCCTCCATTTTGGTTGTTTATGATACTGACAACAAGCTGTCCCAGTGACCCGTCCTCGATCTGCCCCCCATGCCAAACAGGCTGAGTGTTACCCTGAGCATGATCACTGTATGGGGAGACCTAGCCAGTGATAAAATGTGCACCTCATATCACATGGAGAGGGGAGCACCCAGAAACTTCCCTGCAGCTCCTGCCAGCCTGACCTAACCTCACTCCACAACCCCCCACCCTCTAAAGAAGTGCTTGAAAATAGTGTTAGAAACCAGGATTTCTGTATGAAAACCACATACAGTCAGTACAAACCCCCTGGGGCAACTTTGTGAGAAGTTTGAGACTTTTTGAGTGAATTGCTGATTTTTTACACATTTTTTGCACTTATTTTTTTGTAAGCACGGTTTCCCTTTGCTTTAATGTCTTCCCCCTCTCCTCCTCTCTTAGCCTCTGCTGCTGTCACAATATTTAGAGAAAGAAAGAAAAACTAAAAACTGCCTAATATCATTTGATTCTCACGTTAATAAAACAAAAACTTTCATTTTCTTGTACATCATCTCAGTTGCTAAAAAACATACAGTGGCATCACAAAAAATAAACATTTCAATAGCCAATACTTCTAATTATTGAAAAATGCAAATTAAACAAAAATGCACTTTTTTTCTAAAATCCCAACACTTTAATATCTTGCACCCCATCATTTTCTCTCTAAAAAGTACTTGCAAGACAGAAAAGGGGGGCTGATTTGCAATAACTTTTTTCCTCCTCTCCCCCCTCCTCCTCCTTTTCTCTCCCCCCACTTTCCCATAATTTAAATAACCCTGATTTTTTATGCTTCAGAGGCGAGTACGACCATCCAAATTTGCTGCAAACTCACCGCGGGAGCATTAACATCCTTCCTGCGGTCGATTTCCAGGGTTTATGTGCCTTTCCGATTTTTTAATAATTTTTTTCCCATATTTTTGCCTGGACGCTACGGGCCTGGAAATTGTTTGCTTTCCCCTCTCTCCAGCAGCCATTGTAGTGTATGCGCTGCGGTGCATCCAACCTTCCCCGGAGACGCGCCCACCCAGAGCCTTGCCTCTGTCAACGCCTACTTCCAGCCTCCATGTCCGCCGCTCAAACAGTTATTTTCTACATGATTGGCTAATGTGCGAGCCTATTCACATTTGGTTGGCTAGATCGTGTGTCAATCTAGAGAAGGGCGTTTAATGAAATGTTTTTGGCTTTAAGGAGGGGCGTGCTGCCTCTGGTTAATTTTTATGTCAATCTGAGAAAAGAACATGCTATTGGTACGCCAAAAAAGTCAGTCATTGATACGGACGGCCAGGCCAGCAAGGTAGAGTGTGCTACTACTTAAAGTAGTGTGAGTCTGGAAGTTGACGTATTTCGAATTGGAGTCGTCCGGCTCCTGCGAGGGTGTAAATGACATATCCCTGACCAGAAGTGTTATGACCACAGTTACATTAGGCCATTTTATTTAAGCCACCCAGCCAGGGTCTGAGACACAGCAGGGAGGTGAGTGCGGACACCATTCTGCACGGCTCCTCCACAACACTAGCAGTATTTACAGCCACATGGCTCTTTAGACACATAGCATGGCATTGCAACAAGCATACCAACACATAATGTGACATAACTTGAATCAAGGGACGCTGTGCCTGAGGTGTCCTTTACTTGTATGGTGACAGCACGTGTCCCTTCCATTCAGGGTGATGCCCTTGCTGCCTCTGTCAGGGTCATGGGTCTTTTGGTAATACAGTGCTTAGGGCCTGTCATTAGTCTTTCCTGGGCAGCCGCAAAGTTTAGAAAGATTATAGGTGATAAAGTTTTCTTCTTCTGTCTTCAGGTGTGAACAGTCAAATTAGCAACAGTTTCTGCAGCCGTGTTCATTCACTAAAGCAATGGTCACATATGCTAACAATGTACTATTATTGCTGCTCTATATAACAATTATTAATGTTATTAGTTACAAGCTTTCAATGTAGTAGCATTTGGAAAGCATACCAAAAAAGCTGCTTCTGGGCAGATGGAGATTGCATTTGTTTTATCTGACAGGGATATGGATCTGATAACATCCAGTTTTATGCATCACTTTCATTTTTCAAAAAATAAACAGTATGATTCTATCTCTGCAGCATATTTTTTGGTTCCTATACATCTTCTATTTTTACAGGCAGGTGTTATACAGCCTAGTTTCTCAACCTGTGGTACAGTATCATTGGAAACACTTGGGCCAAAATTGGAATTTGCTCTCTTTTTTTAAGCTGTGGTTGCAGTTAAGAAAAGGTAAATAGTCTATCATAATAAGTCAAATGTTTTACATAATGTGTACCATTGTAATACTAGAGGTGCCATTGAGAAAGGTGGCAAAATACCATAGTGAAATATTACATAATATAGTATTTCATGATGAAATATGCAGCCGCTAATTTATATCATGCCATGCAATTTATCAAGTGTAAAACTATAGTGTGTCAATTAAAGTTTGCCATGGTACAAATGATCACATTTTCTATGGCACAATATCCTATACAGATACGTGGTATTACGAATATTTATTTTACTGCCCAAATCTTGATTTCTACATTTTTGACTACAGCATAAAATAACGTTTTGTATATTTGTGTTATATCTATAGGCAGAAATAGTAGTTTTCAAAATAGTTCCTGAATTTGCAAAAATATAGCTGTTTTTCATATTTTTGTAATGTTCATGCAACCAAAGTAAGTTTGTTAAAGGTGCCGTAAAAAAAAAAAAACAACTTTTTGATTGAATAGAGCATGTATTTTTAAACAACTTTCCAATTTAATTATTTTATCAATTGTGCTTAGTTCTCTTGGTATCCTTTGCTAAAGAGTAATCCTAAGTGAGCTTAGGAGGGTGCACATGTCTTAAACTAACTTGCAGCAGAGTTTGCAACGTTGTATATAGCAATGTAATTCATAGTTGCCAACCACTGCTATAGACACATGCATTCTCCTTTCTCCCATCAGCCTACCTAGGTTTAGTCTTCAACAAAGAATACCATAAGAACTTAGCAAATGTAATAGAAGTAAATTGGAAAGTTGCATGCTCTGTCTGAATCATGAATGTGTACTTTTGACTTTAATGTCCCTTTTTAAGAACTGCATTTTGCAGCAGTGTCTTATCTTTGTGAATTGTATAGGTGGTTTTAAATGGATAATTTTTGTTCTTTTTAACGGGAACATAAGAACAATTTCACACATTTAAGTGTAAGTTGCTATTGGAAAAGCTGAGGATTCATCATCAGCATCTCTCAAACTATTACACATCGTGGGAGCATGCGCCTTGCTGCTTATTGATGTAGACATGGGGTTTTCAAACCAATGCTCAGGCCTCCCTAACAGGCTGGATTTTTAGGATATCTGAAGTGGAGCACAGGTGAAATCAACTGATTAGTGAACATGGTTATTAACCTGCTGTCACCCAAGGCAATCCTCAATATCTTGACTGTCAGGGAGGCCTGAGGACAGGTTTGAAATCCAATGACTTAGACATAGAGAGACGTATGCAAGCATAATATTTTTTTTCATTGGTTTCTCAAATCCTTGCTCTGGATCTTCCCTGTTGTACTTTTAAACTTATGATTATCCATAATTTCTGATTTTATGCCTTTTTAATACAAGTATCCCCTTAAAGGGACATAAAACACGAAAGGGAAAAAAAGCTCCGTTAGGGCATTGTAGCGTGCGTACAAATATGTGCTAATCATTGCAAAGAGATTAAATACATTGTTAAAGTCAGATCAAGAGAAGCAGTGCACTACTGGGAGCTAGCTGAGCACTTCTGATGAGCCAACAGACACATATGCACATAGCCACCAATTACCATCTAGCTCCCAGAAGTTGCTGCTTTCAAGCCTACCTTGGTATAGCAAGGGAACAAAGTAAATTGTTATAACCAAAACATTGAAAAGTTTCCTAAAGGGATATGAAACCCAAACGTTTCCTATTTTGATTCACATAGACCATACCATTTTAAACCACTTTACAATTTTTTTCTGTTGTCTAATATTGCATTGTACTGTTGGTATCCTTTGTTGAAAAGTATACCTAGGTAGGCTCAGGAGGTGGGAGCTAGCTGCTGATTGGTGACTGCACATATATGCTTATCATTCGCTTACTGGTGTCCAGCTAGCTCCCAGTAGTAGTGCTACTCCTTCAATAAAGAATACCAAAATAATTAAAGGGACAGTCTAGTCAAAATTAAACGTTCATGATTCAGATAGGGCATGCAATTTTAAACAACTTTCCAATTTACTTTTATCATCAAATTTGCTTTGTTCCCTTGGTGGTATTTTTTGAAAAGCTAATCCTAGCTAGGCTCAAACTGATTTCTAAACCGTTGAAAACTGCCTCTTAGCTCAGAGCATTTTGAAAGTTTCTTTTATGTAATTGGCAAGAGTCCATGAGCTAGTGACGTATGGGATATACAATCCTACCAGGAGGGGAAAAGTTTCCCAAACCTCAAAATGCCTATAAATACACCCCTCACCACACCCACAATTCAGTTTTACAAACTTTGCCTCCTATGGAGGTGGTGAAGTAAGTTTGTGCTTGATTTTTATGATTTCTTCTATGATGAGCGCTTCTAAGCATTCTGAATCCTAATTCCTCTCAGAGTACAGTGTTTGTCAGAGGGATGTGAAGAGAGTATTGCCTATTGATTTTATGGGTTCTCTGTTATCAGTCGTAGGGATTCATGTCCTACCTCCCTTTTCAGATTGACGATATACTCTTTTATATACTATTACCTCTGCTGATAGCTTTCATTACTGGTTTGGCTATCTGCTATATGTGGATGGGTGTCTTTTGGTAAGTATGTATCATTATTTAAGACACTCTCAGCTATGGTTTGGCGCTTTATGTATTAATATAAAGTTTTAAATATATGTATTTTACTTATATTTGCCATGGGTCAGGTCTATGTGTTATTTCCCTTTGCAGTATGTCAGTTTCGTTATGGGAATCATGTTTTAGGAAGTTTGTTTTACTTGGGGGTATAGTCTTTTTTTCAAATTTGACTTGTTTTTTCTTTGAAAACTTGCAGGCAAATTGGGCTTGCAAGGGTGCACAATGCTGTTATTTATTGCGTCATTCTTGGCACGAGAATTTATTTGGCGCAAATGTGTGTCTGTAATGACGCAAGTTCATCATTTCCTGTGTTTTAGTTGACGCCAGGTTGTTTGGGGCGAAATTGTGTTTATATTTCCCCACTTCCTATATGCTCCTTGCCTTCTTTATGCTCAGAGGGCTATGCTATTTGTTTTTTTGTGTCAATTTTAGCATTTGCATTCTTTCACATTCTTGAAACTGCTATATGTGGAAATAAGATATTTTGTTTAAATTTTATTTTTTCTTTTACATTTTACAAGATGTCTCAATCTGATCCTGTCTCAGAAGCTGCTGTAGGAACCTTGCTGCCTGAACACAGTTCTACCAAAGCTAAGTGTATCTGTTGTAAGCTAGTGGAGATTCTCCAGCTGTAGTATGTAACAGTTGTCAGGATAAGCTTTTGCATGCAAAAGAGGTTTCTATTAGTGCTAGTACAGTATCTGTTGTTCCTTCAGCATCTAAAGTACACAATATCCCTGTTGATATAAAAAATAATATTGCTGATGCGATTCAGAAGGCTATGGCTGCTATACCGCTTTCAAATAAACGTAAAAGGTCTTTTAAAACTTCTCATAATACTGATGAAATTTGTAATGACCACCAACATACTGATATATCCACCTCTGATGAGGATCTCTCTGATTCAGAAGATCCTACTTCAGACATTGACACTGATAAATCAGCTTATCTTTTTAAGATTGAGTATATTCGTTCTTTGTTAAAACAAGTGTTGATAACTTTGGATATTGAGAAGTCTGGTTCTCTTAATAATAAATCCAGTAAACGTTTAAATTCTGTCTATAAACCTCCTGTAATTACTCCTGAGATTTTTCCTGTACCTGATGCTATTTTTGATGTGATTACTAAGGAATGGTCTAAGCTTGGTACTTTTTTTGTTTTTTTGTTCCTTCTTCAAAGTTTAAAAAGTTGCATCTTTTGCCTGTAGCTAAGTTAGAGTTTTGGGAAAAAGTTCCTAAGGTTGATGGGGCTATTTCTACTCTTGCTAAGTGTACTACTATTCCTTTGGAAGATAGTACCTCTTTTAAGGATCCTTTAGATCGGAAAATTGAATCTTATCTAATGAAAAACTGATTTACGTTCTGGCTATATTCTCAGACCTGCCATTTTCTATGGCTGATGTTGTGGCTGCATCAACTTTTTGGTTGGATAGCTTAGCACATGTGGAAAAACATTCTGATTTGCATAGCATTGTTTGTTTGCTTCAACATGCTAATCCATTTTATTTGTGATACTATTTTTGATATCAAGATTGATATTAAATCTATGTATTTGGCTATTTTAGCTAGAAGAGCTTCATGGCTCAAATCATGTAATGCTGCCATGGTATCTAAATCTAGGTTACTATCTTTAATTCTAGGGTAATACTTTATTTGGTTCCCAGTTGGATTCTATCATTTCCACTATTACTGGGGGAAGGGAGTTTTTTTTGCCCCAAGATAAAAAAGTCTAAGGGTAAATCTAAAGCTTCTAATCGGTTTTGTTCCTTTTATCAGATTAGAGAACAGAAAACAAGACTGCATGAAGGTGCGGCCCTCAATCCAGTTCTGCTGGTGGGGGGGGCAGATGGAAATTATTTCAAGACATTTGTGCAGGTTCAGTTCAGAATCATTGGATTCAAAATATTGTCTCTCAGGGGTATCGAATCGGTTTCAGAATAAGACCCCATGTGAGAAGATTTTTTTTTCTCTCTCACGTTCCAACAAATCCTGTGAAAGCTTAGGCTTTTATGAAGTGTGTTTCAGGTTTAAAGCTTTCAGGGGTAATTGTACCAGTTCCACTTCTGGAACAGGGTCTGGGTTTTTATTCAAATCTATTCATTGTCCTGAAGAAGAAATTCTTTCAGACCAATTCTGGATCTGAAGTTTTTGAATCAATTTGTAAGGGTCCCAACTTTCAAGATGGTGACTATAAGGACTATTCTGCCTTTTGTTCCGCAAGGTCATTACATGTCCTCAATAAACTTACAGGATGCATATTTTCACATTCCGATTCGTCCAGACCATTATCGGTTTCTGAGATTCTCTTTTTTAGATAAGCATTACCAATTTGTTGCTCTTCCATTTAGCCTAGCAACAGCTAGGTGCCCTTCTATCTGTAATCGGAGAGCAGGGTATTGCAGTATTTCCTTATTTGGACGATATCTTGGTACTGGCTTAATCTTTTCATTTAGCAGAATTTCACATGAATCAACTTGCGTTGTTTCTTCAAAAACATGGTTGGAGGCTCAATTTACCAAAGAGTTTCTTGATTCCTCAGACAATGGTCACCTTTTTAGGTTTCCAGATAGATTCAGTGTCCATTACTCTGTCTTTAACAGACAAGAGACAAATTAAATTAGTTTCTGCTTGTCGAAACCTTCAGTCTCGATCATTCCCTTCAGTGGCTATGTGCATGGAAGTTTTAGGTCTCATGACTGCAGCATCGGATGCGATCCCCTTTGCTCGTTTTCTTATGAGACCTCTAGCTTTTCATGCAGAATCAATGGTGCAGGGATTATACACGGATATCACAATTGATATACTTAAATCCCAACATTTAACTCTCTCTGTCCTTGTGGTTGGACCATTATGGGATTTTTCAAGGGGCCTCTTTTGTTCGTCCTTTCTGGACTGTGAATTCAACAGATGCAAGTCTCACAGGTTGTGGAGCTGTCTGGGGGTCTGACAGCACAAGGAGTTTGGAATCTTTAAGAGGCGAGGTTACCAATCAATATTTTAGAACTCCCTGCTATTTTCAGGGCTTTTCAGGCTTGGCCTCTATTAAAGAGAGAATTGTTAATTCGTTTTCAGACAGACAATATCACAACTGTGGCATATGTCAATCATCATGGTGGGACTCTCAGTCCTTTAGTGATGACAGAAGTATCTTGGATACTTTCTTGTGCAGAACCCAACTCCTGTCTAATATCTGCAATACATATCCCTGGTGTAGACAATTGCGAAGCAGATTATCTCAGTCGTCGGTCTTTATGTCCAGGGGAGTGGTCTCTCCATCCAGATGTATTTTGTCAGATTGTACAGATGTGGGGTCTTCCCGAAATAGATCTGATTGCTTCCCATCTAAACAAGAAGCTTCCCAGGTACCTTTCCAGGTCCAGGGATCCTCAGGCGGTGATGGTGGATGCGTTAGCAGTTCCTTGGTTTTACCAATCTGCTTACATTTTTCTGCCTCTAGTTCTTCTTCCAAGGGTGATCTCCAAGATCATAATGGAACATTTGTATGTGTTTCTGATAGCACCAGCATGGCCTCACAGGTTTTGGTATGCAGATCTTGTCCGGATGTCCAGTTGCCAACCTTGGCCACTTCCTTTAAGGCCAGACCTTCTGTCTCAAGGGCCGTTTTTCCATCAGGATCTCAAATCGCTAAGTTTGAAAGTATGGAGATTGAACACTTAGTGATTAATACTATGCTACAGGCTCGTAAGTCTGTTTCAAAGAAGATTTATTATCGGGTTTGGAAAACCTATATGTCATGGTGTTTTTCTCATAAATTCTCTTGGCATTCTTTTAGAATTCCTAGAATTTTAGTTTCTTCAGGATGGTTTGGATAAAGGTTTGTCTGCAAGTACTTTGAAGGGACAAATCTCTGCTCTTTCTATTTTATTTTATAGAAAGATTGCTAAACCTCCTGACATTCACTGTTTTGTTCAGGCTTTGGTTCATATCAAGCCTGTTATTAAATCAATCTCTCCTCCTTGGAGTCTTAATTTGGTTTTGAAGGCTTTGCAGGCTCCTGCTTTTGATCCTATGCATTCTTTGGATATTAAACTACTTTCTTGGAAAGTGGTGTTCCTTTTGGCTATCTCTTCAGCTAGAAGAGTTTCTGAATTGTCTGCTCTCTCGTGAGTCTCCCTTTCTGATTTTCCATCAGCATAAGGCTGTTTTGCGGACTTCGTTTAAATTTCTTCCTAAAGTTGTGAATTCTAACATTAGTAGGGAAATTGTCTTAATCCTAAGAATACTCTTGGAAGGTCTTTACATTCTTTGGATGTTGTAAGAGCTTTGAAATATTATGTCAAAGCTACTAAAGATTTCAGGAATACTTCTAGTCTATTTGTTGTGGTTTTTTGGTCCTAGGAAAGGTCAGAAGAAAGCCTCTGCCATTTCTTTGGCATCTTGGTTAAAGCTTTTTGATTCACAAGGCTTATTTGGAGGCGGGACAGTCTCCGCCTTAGAGAATTACAGCTCATTCTTTTAGATCAGTCGCCACTTCTTGGGCTTTTAAGAATGAAGCTTCGGTTGATCAGATTTGCAAAGCAGCAACTTGGTCTTTGCATACATTTACTAAATTTTACCATTTTGATATATTTTCTTCTTCTGAAGCAGTCTTTGGTAGAAATGTTCTTCAGGCAGCTGTCTCAGTTTGATTCTTCTGCTTATAATTTGGTTTTTTTCTTGAAATTTATGTGAAATATATATGACTTATTATTTTTTTTCTGGATTCAATTTTTTTTTTTTTTTCAGCGGAAATAGCTGTTTTTATTTTATCCCTCCCTCTCTAGTGACTCTTCTGTGGACTTCCACATCTTGGTTATTTCTATCCCATACGTCACTAGCTCATGGACTCTTGCCAATTACATGAAAGAAAACCTCATTTATGTAAGAATGTACCTGATAAATTCATTTCTTTCATATTAACAAGAGTCTATGAGGCCCACCCTTTTTTGTTGGTTATGATTTTTGTATAAAAGCACAATTATATTTCCAGTTCCTCTTTTTGTATGCTTTTTTTCACTCCTTTTTATATCACCCCACTACTTGGCTATTCGTTAAATTGAATTGTGGGTGTGGTGAGGGATGTATTTATAGGCATTTTGAGGTTTGGGAAACTTTGCCCCTCCTGGTAGGATTGTATATCTCATGTCACTAGCTCATGGACTCTTGCCAATATGAAAAATTAATTTATCAGGTAAGTTCTTACATAAATTATGTTTTTACAGTTAGATAGTACTAGTTCATGTTTGTCATATAGAAAACATTGTGCTCACTCCTATGGAGTTATTTCGGAGTATGATTCGCTAAACTGCATGTCTGTCATGTCTGAGATAAGGGGGCAGTCTACAGAGGCTTAGATGCAAGGTAATCACATATATAAAACATAGATTAATATAACTGTGCTTGTTATTCAAAACTGGGGAATGGGTAATAAAGGGATTATCTATATTTTTAATCAATAAAAATTCTGGTGTAGACTGTTTAAGCAAATTTGGTAATAGAAGTAAACTGGAAAAAATTTTAATATTGTAAACACAAGTCTGTGAACTAAAAAAATGGTGTATATGGATAATCCAGAATTAGCTTTTTGGTCTCTAGACAGTGTGGGTCAAGCACACATTTTACAGCAAAGGGAATGTGTTTTACAACAAATTCCAGCAAAATAAATAATTGTACTATAATGTTTATATTGAATAGACCCTAAACTCAAAATACTATGCACCTCCCTCCAATTATGGTTTCACTGCAGGTATATGAAGGTTATTTGCTGCACACGTGCAAACAGGTCAGCACTAGTAAACAGTGAAAGCTAGATTTAAAAATTGTGGCACCCATAACTATAGAAAGGCGAGGAAAAACTTCAATACTATACATATAAAATGTATTTAGTGTTTAATATCCCTTTAAGTAAAAATATTAATTTACAGAGCAATGGCCCTTTTAAAAGTCCATAATAATGAGCAAAAATGTATGTTCGAATTCATTACTAGTGATGCCCCAACTCTGGTGTACCCCCGCAAAGGGGTTAAACATGTAGATAAAGTACTGTTCAGGAGCTGCAGAGCATTTCTGGTCCTGAGCAGAAACTACAGGTCATCGAATCAGCAGCAGTATTCACACAGCTGAGTCGTGCCACAACTGCAGGTGGATTAAGTCGGCAGCAGTTGCAGCTTGGTACCAGTAGTACTTTATATGAGAGCACTGCAGAGTGATTTTATAAAGTTCTATATTTAAAAACAGCTTACCTACTAGGTTTGCAAATTCCAAAGACTAAGTAGCCTAGAATTTTATTTGTGATTCCTCTTCTTCTTCTTTTTTTTTTTCTTATTATTCTTTATAAAGCGCCAACAGATTCCGCAGCGCTGCCCATGGGTACAAAGATAACAGTACAATGGAGAAACAATACGATAAAAAGACAACATTTTACAGACAAAATACAGGGGGAATTTAGGGCCCTATTCCTGTTAGAACTTACAATCTAGATGGATAGGAAACAGGAGGTGGGGACTGCAAAGGTGTAGAATTATTCTACATATATTTGTATACAAATACCAAATAAATGTCTAGCTTGTGCCTTTATTATTATTATTATTATTATTATTATTATTATTACGGACATCTAAATATGTCAACTTGAAATAAAACTTCCTAGCATTCATATATTGAAATATTAAATGTAAAACCTGGTTCATTTCACTGAATATTAGTAAACGGAGTAAAAGATTTGTGCTTTGCGCAAGTACAATCCTTACCCAAAAATATGATAATTGTACTGGCTTTACATACAATTCAAGTTAATTCCTCAAAGCATTTTCAATTTTAGTTTAGTAGAAATACTTTAACATATAATACATTTATCAATTCTTTGCCCCCTTTTCTTGTCATTTGAATTTGTAATATTCTGAAACTTGGGATTCTCCCAAGTGGTTGAATTGCATATTCCTGACTTCAGAAGCCTAAACAAACTACATTCTAGACAGTGATTGCTTGATTAGTGTTGTAGTTATTTATATATTTCCTTTAATTTGTCACCTCAAAGAAGATTGGATAAAAAATACTATGACTTTTCAAAGAGTATTTCCATGGACTGAAGATAGCACCAATTTGCTGCCCCTTTAAACTTATTTGTGCTATATGATTATTTTTTAATTATTATTTTATCCAGTGCTCTAGAGAAGCCTTTTGATTGGCATTAAGTGCTGTTGTACATGTATGGTCAAACTGCAAGTGGAGCTTCCTTCTGTTAAATGTATTAAAATTGTGGATATAGCGTGCAGGCAAAAAGATTGGTGCAAGGAGAAAAGCTTCTCCAGAATGGGGGGAACAAATAGTATTACGATGGATGGATAGATATTGTTTAGTTTTAGACAAGAGTTTAGAAGCACCTGTTAACTTTGAGTCCTTTGAGGACCCAGTGTTTCACTATTCTTCCCCTTTAAAATGACCACCTTTTATATATTTTTTTTATTTATTTTTTTAGATTTAACTCTTGGAACAGGTCATTGTTTCCCTTAAACAGCATTTTTTTTGTGCTGCTAATCATAAACTGCTTACCTGCTTTGCTTTGTCAGTACAGCCCTCTGGCTGTAGATCTGCGCACACAATGTTTCAAGTATTTAAATTGGCTATTTTATTTGTTGGCAAAATCTATATATTTTTTTGCAGTCCAGGGACATAGCTATTGAAAAGCTTTTTTAGTGTGTTACCTTCTTCACTGTGACCATTTTGGGACAGGTTTAAATGTGCTGCTACTCTGATTAAAGGGTATGAAACACAATTTTTTCTTTCATGATTCATACAGAGCATGCAACAGTAATTTTACTCATATTATCAATTTTTCTTCATTTTGTTGGAATTTTTATTTGAAAAAGCAGGAATTTAAGTTTAGGAGCTAGCCCATTTTTGGTTCATCAACCTGGGTAGCGCTTGCTGATTGGTGGCAACATTTAGCCATCAAAAAACAAAATAGTTCAGCACTAGTATCAGATATGCATGATTAAGAACCTGTGTGGTTTGAAACGTTGCATTTTTATCATGCTTTTGTACTAATCTAATAAAATACATTATTGTATGGTGCGGCTGCTCTTTGGACTTTGAACATTTAGCCACCACTCAGCAAGCGCTACCCAGGTGCTGAACCAAAAATGGGCCGGCTCCGTGCTTACATTCCTGCTTTTTCAAATAAAGATAAGACAACAAAGAAAATTTGATAATAGGAGTAAATTGGTAAATTGCTTAAAATCGCATGCTCTATCTGAATCATGAGACAATTTTTGTTTCTTTTCCCTTTAAATAACCACTGTGTAGAATGTAGCCTCATCAGCATTCTGAATTCTGCAGTATCCACTGCACCCTCCCCGGGGAAGTGGGGGGAAAAAAATAAAATTTTCTCATAGACTTCAGGATACATTAGGGAAATAAATATATTTCAGTGTATACTATGACTGATTAAACCTTTATGATTAATTACATTTTGAGTTAAATGTCCTTTTTATATAACTTTTTTTTGTTTGCTCTTAATGTAGTATACATCCTAGTTCAGATAGCAGAAACGGTGGACATTTTTCTAATTTGTTGTGAAAATAAGAAATTACTGGTGACCTTTATTGAATTGACCACATAATCTGAAACTGCAAAAATGTGTGTCTAATAACATAATTTACAAGTACAAGTTTTTATCTATATAATAGATAAGAAAAAATCATTTTAATAGCTGTTTTCATACCTAAATTTCTATTTTCACTAGAACAAATAACATTATAGTGACTGATATTTTGTTGATGATCTAAAAGCAACAAATTTTTCTGAGTGATAACATTGCTGTACCCTCATCCTACAGAACGGGTTACATGTATTGGTCAGTAAGAAAATGTTAAAGGGACATTGTACACTAGATTTTTATTTGCATAATTGTTTTGTAGATGATCCAATTAGCCCATCTGGAAGTATTTTTGTAACAATTTATAGCTTTGCTTATTTTTTTAGAACATTGTGCTGATTTTCAGATTCCTAACCAAGCCCCACAGTGTCAGATGTATACACGCGTTTACAGACTCCTGCAGGCTCCTCTTTATGTTATATGTCTTTTCATATGCATGGAGGGGGGGGGGTGTCTGCTCTTTTTGTTTACCCAGCCCCTTACCGTGGGTGTCCCAGACTACGTCATCAACAGGGCTAAACTCGGAACTTCTAAGGGCTTGATTTATCGATCATTTGGGAAATTCTCCTTTCTGTTCTCCGCAGCTCTCTTTTGGAGAGGCGCATCTGTGCCCCCGTATTTATCATAAAAAGTTGTTTTTTCTTTGCGCTTCTCCATAGGAGAGCTGAGGAGAATTGATGCATTTCTCTAGTCGGATTAGTATTTGCGCCTTATTTATCACTGAATAAGTAACTATTCTCCATGTAAGTCATATATAAGCCAATAGAAATATTCATACAGCCTTCCTAATAGCTTTAACACCCCTCTTTAACAAACTGTCATTTAAGAAAATAGATTTATATTTTCATTGTCTTTGTGCTTCAATTTTAGAGCTTGTTTTATATCTTATTTTTATGCCCCAATAAATATATTTTTTGTTCTTTGTTATATATTATTTGAGCAGTCCATTATTTATTTATTTATTTATTTATTTTTTATCACCCTAATATACAGTCTCTCACAAAAGTGAGTACACCCCTCACATTTTTGTAAATATTTTTATATCCTTTCATGTGACAACACTGAAGAAATGACACTTTGCTACAATGTAAAGTAGTGAGTGTACAGCCTGTATAACAGTGTACTTTTGCTGTCCCCTCAAAATAACTTGGCACACAGCCATTAATGTCTAAACCGTTGGCAACAAAAGTGAGTACACCCCTAATAAAATATTTACAAAAATGTGGGAGGTGTACTCACTTTTGTGAGATGCTGTAAATTATTATTGCGCTCCAATAAACATTATTATTGCACTTTGCTATAGATCATTTTTACACCTTGTACAGCTCTTTTGTTTTGTAACATTGCTTCTACAACTGATAGAAAATAGATTTGAAATGCTGTTCTCCACTGCTATGGAGAACTTTGATGCCGGAACTTGCAAGAGAACTTTCAGTCCTCTATATGAGAATATCAATGATAAATTTGTAACTAGGAGAATTAATGAGGAGAACTATATGAAATAAGACTAAAAGTATCTAATTTAACCCATTTTTGGAGAACATGTATTCCAAGGAGAATGGGAGCAGAGTAGGAGAATTTTACAGTTGCATTTTTTAATAATAAATAGGGGCATTAATTATCATGAGAACTTTTAGGAGAAAATATAGGAGACTATAAATGATAAATCGAGCCCTAAGTAAGTTTTAAAATTATTTATTCTGGATTTTTAGATCAGTATCTGCATATTCTTTAATTGTAGTTTTTGCAACAAAAAAAAATGCAGTTTTGGTCATTCATTGCCCATGCTCATTTAAATATTTTTGTTTTTTTTTATTCTTTTTGCATATGACTTTTTTTTTTTTTTTTTAAATCTTGTTATATTCCAAATACATTATTATAGTTGTGGTTTTCTATGGCATTTCAGTCTGTATTAGTGATCCACCATATTAATGATGCCAGCAGGGCAATGGGTATTTCTAAAGGGACAGAAAACCCACATTTGTTCTTACATGATTTAATAGTAGGCTCAGCACCTGGGTGCTATTTGCACATATAAACTGTGCAGTCACCGATAAGCAAATAGCACCCAGGTGCTGAGCCTACCTAGCTATGCTTTTCAACAAAGGATACCTAAATAATAAAGCAAATTAGATATTAGAAGTAAATTGGAACGTTATTTAAAATTGTATTCTCTATCTAAATCATGAAAGAAAAAAGGGGTTTCCTGTCCTTTAATCTACTATAAAACAACCATGTTAAATATTGTATTGCAAATGTTTATCTGAATTTTTCTCTTATTCAATATATAGATCAATCTGGTGGGTAAAATGACTGGGAAAACTGTTTTTCCCATGGTGTATATATTAAATGCAATATTGCTTATTATATTAAAGGGTATCAAAGCAAAGCTATTGAGCTTTTCAGTGTGTTAGTCTGTCAGAATATTATTGTTATTGGCAGTCCCACAGGTACTATTAATGTTCATGTTTCAGTCACAATAGTTGTAAAGGTTAAGGCAAGACATTTATCCTTTGTAGGAAATTACCTATAGAAAACATGATTAAAGAGACCAAGTATCTACATGTAAATCTGCAATTAATGGGCTATACAATTGCAAAAAGAAAATGCTGAAATGCACTATAGCGTTTTGTGATTACACTGTTGCCTGCACATAACTATGTGTTTACCCCAACAGTCTGCTCCAGAACAGAAATGGGGAGCTAGCTGTACATGTCTCGTGAGCCAATGACAAGAGATGTGTAGCCACCAATCAGCAGCTAGCACCTAGTAGTGCATTGCTGCCCCTGAGAATAGCTAGGTATGCTTTTCAACAATGGGATACCAAGAGAATGAAGTATATTTAATAATAGAGGTAAATGGAAAAGCCTTTTAAAATTGCATGCTCTTTCTGGACCATGAAAGTTTAATTGTGACTTTAAAGGGACACTTAAATATATTGGATTGAACACAATTTTTTTAAAAAAAAAAAAATTCAATTTTCGGGAGCGTGCACGTGACTAGCTATCTGGCAGCAGCGTTTTCAACATTATATAACAATGTTTTACATAGACTGCTAAACACACGTGCACGCACGACTGCCTACCTTTACTCTTACCAAAGGATATCAAGATAACAAAGCAAATTTGGTAATAGAAGTAAAAAGTTCACTGTCCCTTTTATCCATTTAAATGACCAGTAAACACAGTAGAATTCCACAATCAACAAATTCATGATAAAAAGGCAATACAATAGCACTTAGTCTGTAGTTCAAATGAGTAGTAGTTTTTTTTTTTTTTTTTGACAAATTTGAAAGGTTATGTCTATTTCCACTCCCTGTATCATGTGACAGCCAACCACAAATGCATATACGTATATGCTGCAAATTCTTGCACAGGCTTAGTAGGAGCTGGTGACTCAAAAAGTGTACATATAAAAAGACTGCACATTTTGTTAATGGAAGTAAAATTGGGAAGTTGTTTAGAATTGCATGCTCTATCTGTATTATGAAAGTTTAATTTTAATTTGAGTGTCCCCTTAAGCAGTTTTTGGTATTTACTTTTTTGCAGATTATGTACTTTTGCTAACACTTTTTTTAATTGTATTTTAGTGCAAAATGTCTAGAAATAAAAGGATGCGAGACAATGATGTAAACCCATGTTTAGAGGTTAGTTGAAATAACAACTCCATAATATAAACAAATGTGTTATAAATTAATAATTTGGAAAATATCTCTCTAGAGTACTACTAACCAATATATTGCACTGCAGCAGTGAGATAAATAAAAACAAGGATCTTTATTCGCCACTCTCTTTTTGTTTCCGTTCTGGAACTGCTCTACTAACAACCTCCACTTCAGTAGATGTTTCCACTGTTTGTAGATCACTTCCACTGAAGCTACTCCTAATCTTCAGCCCTTCATCATATAGTCCCGTATAGGTCTACACACACCTTGGGTTATTAAGGTATAAACATATCAAAAGGAATGTGATGGGAGCTAAAGGGTCTATGTCCAGTTAATGCAATGCATACAAACAAATGAGATTTTATGCATGGCAGACAAACGGTTCTATCCTCGTTTGTTTGAGTTTACTTTAAATAAGTTACAACTGAAACATTGCACTTTTGCAAGTAGGTTAGAAGTTTATATCCCTTTAAAGAGATATAGGCAGAATTTTTCCTATTTGCACATGAAAAAGCAGCAAGTCAGTATAAGTTTTGAATAAAAAAACATTTTTATTAAAGCGGTTTTCTTTATCCAACTATGTAAATGGACATACTGTATGTCCATGTATTACTGATACCAGGGTATATCTCTTAAATGCATTCTCTTTCTTTCAGCGTTATCTTTTTTTATTTATATCATAATACAGAGCTGATATAGATTTGCATTTTATAATTTAAAATGTTTTTTTTTTGTCTTTCTTTCAATTTACATAAAGGAAACGGATGCTTCATCAAAGTGCATGGATGACAACAACTACCAAAAGGATTTGTGTTCAAACTACTTTATTAAATACAAAAACTGCAGAAAGTTTTGGGTAAGTGCAGCTGGGACTTTACTTAGTCTTGTTTTTAGCCAATGCCAAGACACAGACTTTTCTTTAACTTTCAATTTACTTATAATTTTGTAGCACCTTAAAGGGGACATAAAAGTACAAAAATAAAATGCTGTAATGTATTAGAGCAGGGGTCGCCAACCTTTCGGACCTCAGGGACCACTAAACTCACAATTTTGAATCTTGTGGACCACTAACATGATTTCTCTTGTTAAGTGTAGTCAGTCCACGGGTCATCCATTACTTATGGAATATATCTCTTCCTAACAGGAAGCTGCAAGAGGATCACCCAAGCAGAGCTGCTATATAGCTCCTCCCCTCACATGTCATATACAGTCATTCTCTTGCAGCCTAACTAAAGATAGGTCGCTGTGAGAGGTCTGTGGTGTTTTTTAACTTAGTTTATTTCTTCAATCAAAAGTTTGTTATTTTAAATGGCACCGGAGTGTGCTGTTTGTTCTCAGGCAGCATTAGAAGAAGAATCTGCCTGCGTTTTCTATGATCTTAGCAGACGTAACTAAGATCCACTGGCTGTTCTCATCTGAGGAGTGAGGTAACTTCAGAAAAGGGGAATAGCATGCAGGGCCCCCCTGCAAACGAGGTATGTCCAGTAAATTATTTTTCTGAGGAATGGAATTGACTGAGAAAATACTGCTGATACCAATGTAACGTAAGTTCAGCCTTAAATGCAGTGATAGCGACTGGTATTGGGCTGATGAGTGTGTGTACACTGAATGTATTTTTCTAAGGAATGGAATTGACTCTGAAAATACTGTTAATACTGAAATAATGTATGAGCCTTAACTGCAGTAAAAGCGACTGGTAGCAGGCTTATTAATAACACTTAATAACTTTTCAAATGTATGTTTAAAACGTTTACTGGCATGTTAATCGTTTTTTGTGAGGTACTTGGTGATAAAACTTATTGGGGCATGATTTTTACCACATGGCCATCTTTGTTTTCTGCATAGAAACAGTTATCTGAGCTTCCCCACTGTTGTAATATGAGTGGGAGGGGCCTATTTTAGCGCTTTTTTTGCGCAGTAAAAATTCAGTCACAATCTGTCTACTTCATCCTCCAAGATCCAGATCGTCTCTAGAGAGCTCAGGGGTCTTCAAAATTCATTTTGAGGGAGGTAGTCTGTCACAGCAGACCTGTGACAGTGTGTTTTGACTGTGATAAAAACGTTAGTTATTAAATTGTTATCCGTTTTTGGGTATTAAGGGGTTAATCATCCATTTGCTGGTGGGTGCAATCCTTTGCTAACTTAATACATTTACTGTGAAAAATTGGTTGCTATAACTATTTTGGTTCATTGTTATTTCAACTGTGACAGCTTTTTGTGCTTCTTAAAGGCACAGTAGCGTTTTTTATATTGCTTGTAAATTTATTTAGAAAAGTATTTCCAAGCTTGCTAGTCTCATTGCTAGTCTGTTTAAACATGTCTGACACAGATGAATCTCTTTGTTCACTATGTTTAAAGGCCAATGTGGAGCCCAATAGAAATTTGTGTACTAATTGCATTGATGTTAGTTTAAATAAAAGTCAATCTTTACATGTAAAGAAATTATCACCAGACAACGAGGGGGAAGTTATGCCGACTAACTCTCCTCACGTGTCAGTACCTTCGCCTCCCGCTCAGGAGGTGCGTGATTTTGTGGCGCCAAGTACATCAGGGACGCCCTTACAAATCACTTTGCAAGACATGGCTACTGTTATGACAGAAGTATTATCTAAATTGCCAGAATTAAGAGGCAAACGCGATAGCTCTGGGTTAAGGACAGAGCGCGCGGATGAGGTGAGAGCCATGTCGGATACTGCGTCACAGTTTGCAGAACATGAAGACGGAGAGCTTCATTCTGTGGGTGACGGATCTGATCCAGGGAGACTGGATTCAGAGATTTCTAATTTTAAATTTAAGCTTGAGAACCTCCGCATATTGCTAGGGGAGGTATTAGCGGCTCTGAATGATTGTAACACGGTTGCAATTCCAGAAAAATTATGTAGGTTGGATAGATACTATGCGGTGCCGGTGTGTACTGACGTGTTTCCTATACCTAAAAGGCTTACAGAGATTATTAGCAAGGAGTGGGATAGACCTGGTGTGCCTTTTTCCCCTCCTCCCATATTTAGGAAAATGTTTCCTATAGACGCCACCACACGAGACTTATGGCAGACGGTCCCTAAGGTGGAGGGAGCAGTTTCTACTTTAGCTAAGCGTACCACTATCCCGGTGGAGGATAGTTGTGCCTTTTCAGATCCAATGGATAAGAAATTAGAGGGTTACCTTAAGAAAATGTTTGTTCAACAAGGTTTTATCTTACAGCCCCTTGCATGCATTGCGCCTGTCACTGCTGCAGCGGCATTCTGGTTTGAGTCTCTGGAAGAGGCGATTCGCACAGCTCCATTGGATGAAATTATGAACAAGCTTAAAGCACTTAAGCTAGCTAACGCATTTGTTTCTGATGCCGTCGTACATTTAACCAAACTTACGGCTAAGAACTCCGGATTCGCCATCCAAGCGCGCAGAGCGCTATGGCTTAAATCCTGGTCAGCTGACGTGACTTCTAAATCTAAATTGCTTAATATTCCTTTCAAAGGGCAGACCTTATTCGGGCCCGGCTTGAAAGAAATTATAGCTGACATTACGGGAGGTAAGGGCCATGCTCTACCTCAGGACAGGGCCAAATCAAAGGCCAAACAGTCTAATTTTCGTGCCTTTCGTAACTTCAAGGCAGGAGCAGCATCAACTTCCTCCGCTCCAAAACAGGAAGGAGCTGTTGCTCGTTACAGGCAGGGCTGGAAAGTTAACCAGTCCTGGAACAAGGGCAAGCAGGCCAAGAAACCTGCTGCTGCCCCTAAGACAGCATGAAGAGAGGGCCCCCTATCCGGAAACGGATCTAGTGGGGGGCAGACTTTCTCTCTTCGCCCAGGCTTGTGCAAGAGATGTCCAGGATCCCTGGGCGTTGGAGATCATATCTCAGGGATATCTCCTGGACTTCAAAACTTCTCCTCCACGAGGGAGATTTCATCTTTCAAGGTTATCAGCAAACCAAATAAAGAAAGAGGCGTTTCTACGCTGTGTACAAGACCTCTTACTAATGGGGGTGATCCACCCAGTTCCGCGGACGGAACACGGGCAAGGATTCTATTCAAATCTATTTGTGGTTCCCAAGAAAGAGGGAACCTTCAGACCAATCTTGGACTTAAAAATCCTAAACAAATTCCTAAGAGTTCCATCATTCAAAATGGAAACTATTCGAACCATCCTTCCCATGATCCAAGAGGGTCAGTACATGACCACAGTGGACTTAAAGGATGCCTACCTTCACATACCGATTCACAAGGATCATTATCGGTACCTAAGATTTGCTTTCCTAGACAGGCATTACCAGTTTGTAGCTCTTCCCTTCGGATTAGCTACGGCTCCAAAAATCTTTACAAAAGTTCTGGGCTCACTTCTGGCGATACTAAGACCGCGAGGCATAGCGGTGACTCCGTACCTAGACGACATTCTGATACAAGCGTCAAGTTTTCAAACTGCCAAGTCTCATACAGAGATAGTTCTGGCATTTCTGAGGTCGCATGGGTGGAAGGTGAATGTGGAAAAGAGTTCTCTATTACCACTTACAAGGGTTCCCTTTCTAGGGACTCTTATAGATTCTGTAGAGATGAAAATTTACCTGACAGAGGCCAGGTTATCAAAACTTCTAAATGCTTGCCATGTCCTTCATTCCATTCCACACCCGTCAGTAGCTCAGTGCATGGAAGTAATCGGCTTAATGGTAGCGGCAATGGACATAGTACCATTTGCGCGCCTGCATCTCAGACCGCTGCAATTGTGCATGCTAAGTCAGTGGAACGAGGATTACTCAGATTTGTCCCCCCTACTAAATCTGGATCAAGAGACCAGAGATTCTCTTCTATGGTGGCTTTCTCGGCCACATCTGTCCAAGGGGATGACCTTTCGCAGGCCAGATTGGACGATTGTAACAACAGACGCCAGCCTTCTAGGCTGGGGCGCAGTCTGGAACTCCCTGAAGGCTCAGGGATTATGGACTCAGGAGGAGAAACTCCTCCCAATAAATATTCTGGAATTAAGAGCAATATTCAATGCTCTCCTAGCTTGGCCTCAGTTAGCAACTCTGAGGTTCATCAGATTTCCGTCGGACAACATCACGACTGTGGCTTACATCAACCATCAAGGGGGAACCAGAAGTTCCCTAGCGATGTTGGAAGTCTCAAAGATAATTCGCTGGGCAGAGTCTCACTCTTGTCACCTGTCAGCGATTTACATCCCAGGCGTGGAGAACTGGGAGGCGGATTTTCTAAGTCGCCAGACTTTTCATCCGGGGGAGTGGGAACTTCATCCGGAGGTCTTTGCTCAACTGATTCATCGTTGGGGCAAACCAGATCTGGATCTCATGGCGTCTCGCCAGAACGCCAAGCTTCCTTGTTACGGATCCAGGTCCAGGGACCCGGGAGCGGTGCTGATAGATGCTCTGACAGCCCCTTGGGTCTTCAACATGGCTTATGTGTTTCCACCATTTCCGATGCTTCCTCGTTTGATTGCCAAGATCAAA